>NW_026691455.1:0-98114 GCF_020826845.1 Diceros bicornis minor
AGGTCTCGCGTCCAGTTGAAAAACACCAGTTGGAAAACATGTTTGAGGAACATCCTCTCCAGTCTTAGGCACTATGATTTCATCCACGTCCATGGATAGTAAGGCTCCAGGGACGACCTCTTCTTGGACAGATGGGATCCCAAACTTTTGTCAACAAGCTATCCACATGAATGTCATTTGTGATGTTGCAAAATAACTGCATCAGAGGATGTGATATCAAGTGTAAGGTGAAAGGTTCACAAAGTATCCATGTCAGTCAGGGCTCAGCCAAGAACGTTCCAGCATCTCTCCTTCCAAAGTCAAAGATAGACAGGGGCAGCTTCATACACCCAGGGCCGAGGACAGCCACAGGACATTCCATGTGGGACCCATGCAGGGCTGCACACCAATCATGAGTGCAGAAACACCACAAGCCCATGAGTCCCTGTCTGGAGAAGCAATAGTCAGGCTGAATTCAGAAAATTCCAAATCCATAGCTCAAGATCAATGCAAAAATAAAGCTACATTTTTGATTCTTAAAAATCTTCCTCCTTTCCTCTTCCTCAGTTCTTTTAACCTTGTTAATCCCAAAGATCAATATGGTGTGATCATCTACTTCTACACCTTCAGCATTAGTTTCCTCCACTATTAATGCTGTTATGAGAATATGGGGTTATGTGGGCAATTCCTTTATTTTTTCATCCTAAATTGGAGGATACAAGCTGGAACACACCTATGTTTCCATCACCCCAAACATCAATGACAAGGGCCACATGTATACATCTATCTGGCCCTGGAGTACAGGGCACTTTTATGGCAGGAAAATGATTATTCTGTATGATACTGTAACGGTGGGCACAAGATACATTTCCCAAAACCCACAGAATGTACAAGACAAAGAGTGAACCCTAACGTAAACTATAGTTCTTAGTTAACAATAATGTATTGATGGTGCTCAGGGCAAGCTACCACAGGAGGCACCACTCTGGTATGCAGATTGTTTTCAGCTGAAGACAATAAGGACTCAGAGAACTCTGGAAGAGTATTTGAGTTTCCCCTCCCAAACTGCCTAAAGTATTTAAAACGAAAGATCTGCTTCAGGAAGGAGTTATTATCATGATGGCTGTAAAGATAATGTAGGATAGAGGTTACAATAGGAAAGGCACCAAGCCTCTTTTATCAAAAACTCTGTCTCTCCTTGACCACATTATCTATAGATGACCTTGAAAAGAATTGTCTTCCTGGCCTCTGAAGTCCCAGACCACTACCCACCCCCAACACGTTCCTCGTCTTTAGCTGCAATACTTAAGCGGGCAGCTTAGACAGAGGGACGAGTTGCTCATTTCTGAGTTTCTCCCATGTATACATGTTATTAACCTTGGTATTATTTTCTCCTGCTAACCTGTCTTGTTAATTATATGGCCAGCCATAAGAACCTCAAGGAAAAGGGCAGAGGGTGATTCTTCCTCTTCCCCCGACAGTATCAATCTTGGTTCCTGAATTATAGCTGGTATACCACGCTAATGCAAGATGTTAATAATAATGGAAACCGTCCATGTGAGCAGGGAGGAGGAGTATATGGGTATACAGAGTATACTTTGTACATTCATCTCAATTTTTCCGTAAATCTAAAACAGCTCTAAAAACATAACATCTATTAATAATTTTGTTAACCAATCTGGTAGCCACTGGCCATATGTCATTATTTAGCATTTAAAATATGATTAGTCCAAATTGAGATATGTTATGAATGTAAAATATGCATGGATTTTAAAAAAATTTGTGTGACAAAGTGAATATAGACCATCTCAAAGATAATGTTTATGCTGATTATATATTGAGATCATAATACTTCTTGACATACTGGGTTAAGTAAAATATATTATTAAGATAAAAATATTAAAGTTACATGACTACTGAGTTTGGAATTGCAAAATGCATCAAATACACACAGACATGAGACTCTGGCTGAGACAAGGGCTTCTAGATTTTGCAACCACCACATAAACTTATGACTTACCACACTGAAACCCACCTCCTCTGACTTGAGACAACGCTACTATTATGGGTTGAGTTGGTCCCCCCCAAAATGTAGAAACATGTACAGAAACATGTATAGTTGTCTTGACATGAGTACAGCCATGTTTGGCCGCTCCATTGACCTACAGCCACCAGCACAAAAAGAAATATAAAAGCTGCTTTCTGCGTGGTGGAAACTGGCCCTTCTCTCACAGAGGGAGTTGCAAGTTGTAACATTTCAAGGCTCTTGGAGCGTCGTAGCACAGGATGGACTGGCCATCTGTGCCGGGCTGGGACGATAACCAAAGAGAACAATGCACGTACACAACTACTGGGCTGGGATGTTAGCCAGGGGACTCAGTGCACGTACGCCACTGATAACCATTTTGTGCATGGGAACACTAAATGCTTGCTCTGCAAACTCTGTAATTGCTTACTCTGAAAATTACTGATGGTATAAAAACCGCTGGAAACTGAGACCCAGAGAGAGTTCCACCTATGGAAGGGACACCTTGCCCAGGACGTGTGATCCTTGCCCAGCCGCGTTGATTGACAGGGCTTTCCCGGCAGTGGGGCGTGGATGTTGTAAGTAATTGATTTGATATGAAGTAATTGATTTGATGTGTAGTAAGTGATTTGATGTGTTCTCTTTTCGGTTAACCTGGTGTTTCTCTTTCTGGTTGATTTGTGTCATTTCTCTTCAGCCGATGTGGGTGTTTTCCCTTTCCAGTCGGGCTGATGTTTTTTCCCTCTTAATATTTGACCTATTTGGATCTGTTTGCAGACTATCGCCTTTACTATCCTCTATATAATAAAATATACCTTCAGTCCATTTGTTTGGAGTGGAAAGTGTCTTTTACGTCTCCGATCAAATCCTCGAACCTCTCGTAACAATAGTGAACAGAAATGCTACTGATTTTGATGTTGATTTTGTATCCTTTACTGATTTCATTGATTAGATCTTAGTTTTTTGGAAAAAAATTCATGACGTCATCTGCAAATTGAGACAATTTTAATTTTACTTTTCATATTCTGACGTCCTTTATTTTCTTTTTCTTCCCTGATTGCTCTGGCTAACACTTCCAGTACTATGTTGAATAGGAGTGGTGAGTGTGGGCACCTGACAATCTGTAAGAACCTGTTTTAGCTCCAAGTCCACCTACCAGTCCATCTGAGAACAGAGTTTGTCTTAGTCAACCAAACAAAAATTCACAAAAGCTAATCTCACCTCTCACCTTACCATACCAGGATTGAGAACACAGACCCATTCAAACTACAACTCAGTGGTCCCCAGGCCTCAAAGATCCCCTCCGCTCAGACCTTACAGCAAACACACAACTCCAGTTTCCTGCCAACTGCTGGCACACACACATTCTACATTAAGATAGTACCACTTGCCACACAATTCATCCTGGTGGGAGCCATGTTCCACATCCCACTTGCAAGCCTGTGTTCAGCTTCTAGTGCTGATCTCGGTCCACTTCCTGTGCACATCTTGGTTCCCTTCTGGTGCAGTCACAAGTGCTCCATTGATGGCCTGACGCTGAACCAGCAGGAAGTCCAGCATCTAGTCTGCTGAAAAGATGCCAGGACAGCGGCTAACATTTTGAGATCCATGGTCTCCCTACCTATCCCCCTCGTCTGAATTCTAGCACACTCTTACCCTTAACCTCATGATGACAAGTCAAGGGACTTTGTGGAAACCCTCCAGGTTGGGCAACAGCTGGATCTGGGACTTCTGGATCGCTGGAATAACCCAAAGCTGATCCCTTGTTGGGTGGAGGAAGTGAGAATTTGGGCTCAGGGTTTCAATGTCTTTGAACAAGTCTAGCCTAATGCTATGTATGCCGATCGAATATATAGTGGGTTTTTTTCTTCTTTGTATGTGTAGACGTATTAGTTCTAGATGTATCATGTTGTCATGTCCTTCCTTGGCACAGCCACGTTAAGTTTCCATCTAGATATTTATATACAAAGACATATTGCAACTATGTACCCTCTCTTTGCATTCTTGCAGACAAAACTCCCCTATGAACTATCTATTTACAAACCATAGTTAAGTGTTTCCATACATCCATTTCCTCAGACAAAAATAATATTGGGGCCTGCCTACATGGCTTGGTAGTCAAGTCCCTGTGTTCTGATTTCGTGGCCCAGGGTTCACTGGTTCTGATCCCGGGTACAGGCCTATGCACCACCCGACAATTAATGCACCACTCCTCAAGCCATTCTTGAGGAGTGGTGCATCCCACAGAGAAAAATTAGAGGAGACTTGGCTCAGATGTTGGCTCAGGGACATTCTTCTTCCCTAAGTGATAATGTGGATAACAATGTTGATGGAGATGTAGATAACTGAAAATTCACTCTTGTCTTTGTCAAATGCATCTGGGTAAAGGGTACCTTGGAATCATAGGACATTAAAACTCAAAAACACTTTTCAAGCTCTTCATAATGAAGATGAAGAAAATCTAAAGAGGTTAAACTATTTGACCAAGATTAATTCCTGGAACTAGAGTGAGATCCTCTAATTCTCAGTAGGTACATTGTCATAACATCTCTAGCATTAAATAACCAAGAGATGGAAGTCTGTTGACTTCCAGGTAGAAAAGGTTCCCCTTCACGTTTTTGTTTTCTCTGTCTTAGATGATTGCTTTGCCCTGACAAAGAATTTATCTGGTGTTTATGCTACACTTCAGAAGAGGAAAATGCTCCTGGCAAACATTATTGTGATTCAGTGTGGCACCAGAGAGCCTAGTCATTTAAAAATGAGAATAGAAAGAATAAGATAAATAATATTAGAGAAGAAGAGAAAAATCTATTATTTTAGTGGGAAATAACTTATAAAATTAGAATTTTAAATAAATTGACTAATGTGAAAAGACACTAGATAACCATATAAAAATATCATTATATTAGCAAGAACTATTTTAAACTTATAAGTAATTATTCTAATCTTAGGAGAAATAAAATATTTAAAGTAATTGGATTTATGCAACATGATGCCATATGTAGTTATATAATTTATAAGTTATGAAAGATAAATGAAGAAGATTATAAAGATATACCAAAGGACATAAAAGGTCTGAAGAAATGGAGAGATATACTACAATTATGAATGAAATTAATATCCATTTTTCAAACATCATTCAGATTCACTGTATTTAAAATCAACTTTTAAAATGATACAGTCATTGTTTTATAGACAATAAGATATCCTTTTGCAAAATATAACACTGGACCATCAACTAACATTATTCACAAGTAAATCACTCCAAATGGATTATAAGGGCTAAAATTAAAAGTAGAAATGCTCAGTGCATAACAGCGGTGGATGACAATACAGGAGAATATCTATGATCATAAAATTAGTAAAGTTATTCTCAATATATATTCTTAAAGATGTGTTGTTGTCATTTACTAGTGTCCAATTGACCAAAGCAATTTACAAGGCCAAGTCCACACGGAGTCAAAGTGGGAGGGTTCTACCAAAACACACAGATGGAGGGAGAGAACTGATGTGTGGGCATTTATGTAAGATACCACAGATAATTTTAGAGAAAAATTAATCTGAAGTAATATTCATATTTGTGTATTTGTGCATTTGAATGCCGGAGGATCATTGTACAAAGCCAAAAGATATGTAAAGCAATAAATTAATTTGAGATGTAAGGTAAATTTACTTGATATATTTTTTTTTTGTGTGTGTGTGTGTGTGTGAGGAAGATCAACCTTGAGCTAACATTCCATGCTAATCCTCCTCTTTTTGCTGGGGAAGACCGGCTCTGAGCTAGCATCTATTGCCAATCCTCCTCCATTTTTTCCCCAAAGCTCCAGTAGATAGTTGCATGTCATAGTTGCACATGCTTCTGGTTGCTGTATGTGGGACGTAGCCTCAGCAAGGCCAAACAAGCAGTGCTTCGGTGCACACCCGGCATTGGAACCCGGGCCTCCAGTAGCGGAGCGCATGCACTTAACCGCTAAGCCAAGGGGCTGGCCCTTTACTTGGTACTTAAAGTCTGCTTGCAAAAATTTGGTAGTTTATTTTTCAGGTGTAGGCAAATTCTGCCAAAAAAAATATATATATTGATTATTTTCACCTGAACCAGTTATATTCCTTAACCCTCTTGATTGGTTTCTCTCTGGCCTTAGGAAGTTAATGTAGCACTTGGGGGCAAAGATGCAGCATAATAGCTCCACACTGGAGAACAAGATGGACAGGCTCTCCACGGCCACCATTATCTTACCCTTGGTGTAGTGGCAGATGGGGAGGAAAGTGACCCAGATGCTGCAGAACACCAGCATGCTGAACGTCAGGAACTTGGTTTAATTAAAGGTGTCAGGCAGGTTCCAGGCCAGGAAAGCCACAGTGAAGCTGCCCAGGGCCAAGGATCACAGGTATCCCAGGACACAGTAGAAGGCAGTGACTGAGTCCTTGTTGCACACGATGATGACGTGACTGTGTTCAGAGTGTGCATCTGTGTCAATGAAGAAGAAGAGGTTCTCAGCCAGATCCAACAGAGACTCAGCTGGATAAAGGAGCAGATGAGAATGATGAAGTTAGGTGTCCCTGATACCAATCACTGTCACATCCTTCTCCCTGGTGCAGTGACCATGAAGGCCACAACCACAGTAATAGTTTTTGCCAAGACAGTGGAACGAGCCACAGTAAAAACAACTCTAAATGTGATTTGTTGAATAATGTAGGTGGTTGTGTTGGGTCAGCCGATGAAGAGTAAGGGGCAGAGGAAGCAGAGGGTGAGGGAGATGAGCAGGATGTTGCTGAGATTCCAATTATTGGCCTTGATTACAGGAGTGTCTCGGTGCTTCACAAAGACCTCAGGGACCACTGCTGTGACAACAGAGAAACAAGGAGCTGTGCAAGCCAGAGTTTTCCCTAAAGAATCTTCAAATGCCAGAAATGTGACAACTTTCAGCAGGATGCAATTTCTTTCATTGTTTTCATACTGATATCCTGGATGCCCTATACATTGATCTCTATTTGAAAAGGAAAGAAAAGTCTTGGTGTTTCAGTCAACCACTCTTTCATATTCCCAAGACAAAAAACAAAATCTCATTGGCATTATAGGTCCCACAGCCCACACCTTATTTGGTTGTGAGACACAAAGTTGCAGAGACTTACATTAATAATATTCACATTAAACAGTCCCGTCCTATGTCAGAATGCTCTTAGCTTCAAGTAAATGATAATCCACCTCCAAAAGTTCCAAGTTTGGGTCTTGTGCTAGTTGGATGTGTCCATAAACTTGTGGGTTTAGGGGCGAATATTTTCGGTGGTGGGGATTTTGCAACACACCAGTGAGGTACTGGGAAAGTGAAGCAGGGAAAGGACGGCGGAGCATCAGGGACATCAGGTGCTTTACCACTGTGCTCAACTAAAGTTCAATCGCTCTGTGGAGCACTGTGAGACAAGAAGAACACATGGGAACAAGTCATCTTAGCTGAGGATGAGGCAGCTGCAACACATACACAGGCATGCCCATCAGCCATCATTCAAGGGCTGCACCCTGGGCTATGAATTTGTATTTGGCAAACTTTTCCTGTAAAGTGACAGAGGACAAATATTTTAGGCTTTGTGGGCCATAGGGTCTCTGCCACAACTACTCAACTCTGACCTCGGAACATGAAGCAGCCATTCTTATTGTTGAAAGTGGGCATTCTTTTCTCGTCCTTATTTCTACAAATAATATTAGAACAGTGCAATTGCCGTAATTACAGCTTTTCTTTTTGACTCACTTTTCTATATAAATCCTGTTTCTCGATATTTCTAACTCGATTTTTGTTTCATAAAAAATGTAGTAAAATTCTGAACTTTCAAAGTAAATTCATTTGATAAAGTGGTTTGAATTGTGTTAAAGCTAAATTTTATTTAGACAAGGATACAGACTTTTGTAATATTCAGACATTCTATTTGGGAAATTTAATGGTGCTAAATTTATTCATTTTCTTCTGCATTTCTCAAACAAATTTTTAGCCAAAATTAAAACTATACTTCGCATAGCATACAGTAACTACCTACTCAGTACACTTCTTCCATTATGCCTAGCTATTAGAACCCCAATTTTGAGTGAACTAAGCCAATTGTGACAGATCTAAGCTAATTTTTGCCAGAGTGTGCTCCACCTCACTTGTGGGTTATGCGCCATGGACATAAATCAATGACAATCTGATTGTATGGTCTCTTTCTTGCACTAAATTAAACGTGCATCAAATAGGATGCTATAGCCGATTCGTCCTCTTTCTTTCCCATGTGGATGATGAGCAGTGGCAGACACTTGTAAAAATAAAATCCAACACACTAAGCATATTGCAGCAAAAGTTATATGGAGCCTGAGTCTTTGTTATCAAAATGTTGATAGAAAAAAGAAAACTTTGCATCTGTCTATTTCTGAAATTCTTGTAACAAATAACAAATGTCATGATTTAAGGCCACTATGAGGTTCTCTATCACTTTCAGCTGAACACATTCTAATTAATGTGCTTTGTGCATTACATTTTACTGTTTTTGAGAGTGAGAAATGAGATTTTAATACTGCATTATCAAACACTTTCCTACTGATATGTAGGAAAAGCATTACTATTGAAACATTATTTTCTCTTTTACGTATTTATGTATTTATGTATGTATGTATTTATTTATTTATTTATCTTTTGATTGAGGAAGATTAACCCTGAGCTATGATCTGTGTCAGTCTTCCCCTATTTTGTATGTGAGTTGTCGCCACAGCATGGCTGCCGAGTGGTGTAGGTCTATGCCTAGGATTTGAACCCATGAACCCAGGCCACCAAAGTGGAGCACGCTGAATTTTAACCACTACACCACAGTGCCGGCCTGTTATATTATTTTAGATTCCCCTAATTCATTAGATATTTTTGCATTCTAATTTAAAATATTTTTTTGGATTATGTAAGTAAACACAGAAGCAGATTCCACTGGTTGCGTATTCATGACCCATCTGTCCCCTTCCTACCAGCAGCTCAGTTTTGCTTTGACATTCAACTTCTTCCATGAGGCCATGTGATTGAGGGGAGGTTGACAGCTCTAAATCAATTATATTTGGCCCCAATGGGAGGATGTTTTTTGAGTGACTCTTACAAAGTCAGGGGGAATAGATGCCCACACATTTTCACCTTTCTGCTCACTTGCTATAGTATAATACTTTAAACAGCTCAGCCTCTGAGACCATAAGGAGCCCAGCCTGTAGACAAAGCTGAGAACCAAAGATGACAGAGCAAATTATGAGACTATCATGTGTGCTTGATTATAGTTTTGAGCTGGTGAATTCTCTAATCCTGGAGTCATTCTATCACTGGCCTTCTTTTGTTAAATTGTTTCACTATTTTTTTGTAAAAAGTGATATTTATGACAACAGTCATCAAGTAAATGACAGATGGAATAAAACATATTTCCTTCTCCATCTTTATAATGCAACACTGTGCTTTACGTTTTCTGGCACAAACAATCATTGTAATAAAGTAGTCTGGTCTTTTTTATGGGATATAATAAATATTTTTTAAACGACACATTTAGTTTGTTTTCTTTTTAATTTATAGCCAGAATCGTTCTAACAACAAACATAATTTTTAAACATGTTCTGCCCTTCAGCCCATTTTTTATTCTGTAATATGTTATTTCACGCATTATTTTACTGGACAGAACATTTAGCAATGTCAAGATATCACTTTGGTAATAAGTATGTATGAATTGTTTGTTGTTTTGTTTGGTAAGACTGGAATATTTTACTTAAATATGATGGTTTTTTTTTTCGTTATTTACCTATTCCATCATCATCCATGATAAGTCTTTTATCATCTCATTCCAGCCATATTAGTCTAATTCCAAATGTCTAAATATGTCACATAAAATATTTTAAAAACACGTAATTGAGGTATGAATGACATACAAAAAGCTGTACATATTTAATGTATACAACTTAGTGTGTTTGGAGATAATATACACCCGTGAAACCATCACTACAATCAAGTTCTTAGACTTACTCATCATCTCCAAATGTTTCCTCCTGTCCTCTTTATTTTTTTAATTTAACTTCCTTTTTTAAAATACTTTTTTTCTTTTGAGGTGGGAAGACAACATAAATCTACCCTCCTAGTAAATTTTTAAGTTGACAATATAATATTGTTAACTGTAGGCCCATGTTGGGGAGTAAGTCTCCAAAACTTATTCATCTTGCATAAACTTTGTTGTTCAAACTTCTATTGCCGAGAATTCCCTCTTCATCTTGAAATGACAAATCCCCACATATTTTTAAAAACTCAACAAAACATTGGCTTTCCCTGAAGAATTATCTGATTTATCCAAGTAAGACTATCTACACTTGTTGACTCTGTTAACCTCTAACTACCTTTACTATGGCACGTTTCAAATTGCCCTGCTATTCTTTTTTCACATGTAACTTACTATGATTTCTTGGAAAGCAGGGCCTTTATTTTATCAAGTTTGCATGTTCAATTCATTGTTCATATCTTCTACTAGAGTAATAATAATATAATATATCCATTCATTTATTGAATCTTTAGTTCTGGTTTTTGCACACCTACTATGTGTAAGGCATAGTGCTCGTCACCTGGGTGTAAAGATATGAATAGGGGTCATGTCCTAAGACACCCACACTTACTTCCATCATAATTCCATGTGTGTTATTCTGTGATCAAGATGAGTATATGGTGCTACAGAATCTCTAAGTGTTTGCTTAACACAACATGTAGTTTAAGAGCTGTATTCCCTTGAGAAGAGCTGCTTCAGGAGAACCTAACAATGTGAGTATAAAGAAGCCAGATCAAGGTAACTCCCAACATGGAAATGATGTACTGATTACCTAAATGAATGTATTGAATGAGTGAATGAAATAGTTGAAAATAAAGAAGAAATGTGATGCTATAGGTTATTCCCAGACCCTTTACATTTTATTTGGAGACAAAGAAGCTCTGAGAGAAAGTGATTGTAATTATGTAATTTTGCCAGTTCATGCCTGTCTGATTACATATTTCTCTCTCTGGGCACAATACACAGTCAAAGCAGCAGGTAGCTCTCTTCCTGAGGGATTTTCCTGAATCCTGGCTGACAGAACATCCTACACCCATAAGGGGGAGTTTGAAAGAAGAGAATTATTGATAATACTGAACAATACTATAAAATTTGATAATATTTTATTATTTTATAATATTGAATAATTGATAATATTGTTTAAATTATCTCACAAACTATCCTAAAGATCACCTCTAAGATGTGACATGATATATGCACCCAGGGAAAGCAAAATAAAATCAAGGTCAATCTGCAGAAAAGAGTTCCCAACGTGAAGATACATAGTGATTTAAAACCTTTTCCATCTCAATGACTAGGACACTTGTTTGTTTTAAGGAAATGGGGCATTTGAACATGAATCATATTTGTTATTGCCAAATGTGATTCTGAATATGATATTCCTGGATTACTTTTTTGAACTATAAGCAGAATTTACCTTAATAATAAATAATATTTAAATTCATACAATACATTTACATGAGAATTGTTTGATTAGTACAAATTGCAATTACTGAATTTATTTAGTAATATATTTAATGTCAGGTAGATTCTACACCAAAGACACATGGACAGGCTTGAATGATATAATATAGCATCTTGAGGGATGGCTTACAAGACTGAGTTTTAAAGGGAAATTCGATGAAGAGGAAGAATGTAGTTCCTGGAAGAGCAAAAAGGAATCTTTTTTTCTGAAGGTGAATATTTCTACAAGATTGTATAAAGATGGGATGAAGAGATGGAAATATGAGGAATATTAATAAAATTTTGAAATATTAAAAAAGAAACCTCAATGTCAATTCTTTTGATTCTAGTGAAAGAGAATAAAATCTGTTTTCTGGAAGAAAACCAAATGGCCAAAGACAATTTGAATTGTATCTACAAGTCATCAAGAGTCTAGATCATCAGCATCTGTTATGTCTTCGAGGCACAATGCATGCAGAGCAATAAATTTGCAAGCAATGAGATTGACACTTTTTCAGTTTAAATGGGAATTTAAATCATCAATTTTTTATCAGCTCATCCTGTTAAATTGGTAGCCTCACTTTCCTGCCTATAGTATATAAAGAATTTCAAAATTCAGCAATATCTCCTTAATTAAAAGTGTCCTTTCACTATCTCTAGGACAGTAAGAAAACTTATATCAATTAATTGGGATTTTGTTATGAGTTAAATAATTTCACCGTTGTTTTCATATGTGGTCTCCATCTTGTGATGCAGATGAACAATTAATCCAAGATTGAATTTTCTGCAACTTTTTTGAATCCCACAGCTCAGTCTATCAGCTCCTTATATATAATGAAACCTTGACCACGTGGATCCTAGGGAACAAACTCTCTTACTTTCACCTGAAGTCCAAGACCTTTAGGAAAATCATATAGTTCAGAATTTCATGCTGTGACACAGAGTTTCTTTTCTCATCCAGTGACACATGAGCTCCAGTGCTGTTTTGTTTTTTTTATTTGTATTTATTTATTTATATTTTATTGATGTTTTAATAGTTTTTAACATTGTGAAATTTTGGGTTGTACATTTTTGTTTGTCCATCACCATATATATGCCTCCCTTCACCCCTTGTGCCCACCACCATTGCCTCTGGTAACCAAAATACAATTTTCTCTGTCCATGTGTTGGTTTATATTCCACATATGAGTGAGATCATACAGTGTTTGTCTGTCTATTTCTGGCTTACTTCACTTAACATAATACTCTGCAGGCCCATCCATGTTATTGCAAATGGGACGATTTTGTCTTTTTTTATGGCTGAGCAGTATTCCATTGCGTATATATACCACATTTTTGATCTAGTCGTCAGTCGAGGGACGCTTAGGTTGCTTCCACTTCTTGGCTATGGTGAATAATGCTGCAATGAACATACGGGTGCATAAGCCTCTTTGGATTGTTGATTTCAGGTTCGTTGGACAGATTCCCAGTAGTGGGACGGCTGGATCATAGGGCATCTCTATTTTTAATTCTTTAAGAAATCTCCATACCGTTTTCCATAGAGGCTGCACCAGTTTGCATTCCCACCAGCTGTGTATGAGGGTTCCTGTTTCTCCACATGCTCTCCAACATTTGTTGTTTTTTGTCTTGGTGATTATAGCCATTCTAACGGGCCTGAGGTGATATCTTAGTGTTGTTTTGATTTGCATTTCCCTGATGATTAGTGATGTTGAACATCTTTTCATGTGCCGATTGGCCATCTGTATATTTTCTTTGGAGAAGTGTCTGTTCATTTCCTCTGCCCATTTTTTGATCGGGTTGTTTGTTTATTTGTTGTCCAGTTGTGTGAGTTCTTCATATTTTATGGAGATCAACCTCTTGTCAGATATATGTTTGGCAAATATTCTCTTCCAGCTGGTTGGTTGTCTGTTCATCTTGATTCTGGTTTTCTTTGTGTTGTAGAAGCTCTTTAATCTGATAAAGTCCCACTTGTTTATTTTTTCTTTAGTTTCCCTAGTCTGGGTAGGCATGTCATCCAAAAAGATTCCTTTATGAGCAATGTCAAATAGTGTGTTGCCTATATTTTCATCTATGAGTTTTATAGTTTCAGGTCTCACCTTCAGGTCTTTGATCCATTTTGAGTTAATTTTTGTGAATGGCGATAGCAGGTGGTCCACTTTCTTTCTTTTGCATGTGGCTGTCCAGTTTTCCCAACACCATTTATTGAAGAGACTTTCCTTTCTCCACTGTATGTTCTTAGCTCCTTTGTCGAAAATTAGCTGTCCCTATGTGTGTGGTTTTTTTTCTGGGATTTCAAATCTGTTCCATTGATCTATGTGTCTGTTTTTGTACCTGTACCATGCTGTTTTGATTACTATTGCTTTGTAGTATGTTTTGAAGTCAGGGATTGTAATGCCTCCTGTTTTGTTTTTTTTCTTAGATTGCTTTAGCTATTCGGGGTCTTTTGCTGCCCCATATGAATTTTAGTATTCTTTTTTCTATTTCCATGAAGAATGTCATTGGGATTCTGATTGGGATTGCGTTGAATCTCTAGATTGCTTTAGGTAATATAGACATTTTAACTAGTTTTATTCTTCCAATCCACATGCATGGGACATCTTTCCATTTCTTTATGTCATCATGGATTTCTTTCAATAATGTGTTGTAGTTCTCATTGCATAGGTCTTTCACCTCCTTGGTAAGATTTATACCTAGGTATTTTATTCTTTGTGATGCAATTGTAAATGGTACTATCTTTTTGAGCTCTCTTTCTGTTAGTTCGTTATTAGCATACAGAAAGGCAACTGCTTTTTGTAGGTTGATTTTGTACCCTGCAACTTTGGTGTAGTTGTTGATTATTTCTAATAGTTTTCCAACGGATTCTTTAGGGTTATCTACATATAAAATCAGGTCATCTGCAAATAGTGAGAGTTTCACTTCGTTGTTATCTATTTGGATTCCTTTTATTCCTTTTTCTTGCCTAATTGCTCTGGCCAAACCCGCCAGTACTATGTTGAACAGGAGTGGTGAGAGTGGGCAGCCATGCCTCATTCCTGTCCTCAGAGGAATGGCTTTCAGTCTTTCCCCATTGAGTATGATGTTGGCTGTGGGTTTGTCATAAATAGCTTTTATTATCTTGAGGTACTTTCTTTCTATTCCCATTTTGTTGAGAGTTTTTATCATAAATGGATGTTGTATCTTGTCAAATGTCTTCTATGCATCTATTGAGATGACTATGTGGTTTTTATTCTTTGTTTTGTTGATGTGATGTATCTCGTTGATTGATTTGCGGATGTTGGACCATCCCTGTGTCCCTGGTATAAATCCCACTTGATCATAGTGTATGATCTTTTTAATGTAGTCCTGTATTCAGTGTGCCAATATTTTGTTGAGGATTTTTGCATCTATGTTCATCAGCAGTATTGGCCTGTAATTTTCTTTCTTTATATAGTCTTTGTCTGGCTTTGATATCAGGGTGATGTTGGCCTCGTAGAATGATTTAAGAAGTGTTCCATCTTCCTCTATTTTTTTGGAATAATTTGAGAAGGATGGGCATTCATTCTTCTTTGACTGTTTGGTACAATTCACCAGAGAAGCCATCTGGTCCTGGACTTTTAATTTTTGGGAGGTTTTTGATTACTATTTCAATCCCTTTCTTGTGATTGGTCTATTCAGATTCTCCATTTCTTCTTGGTTTACTTTTGGGAGCTTGTATGAGTCTAAGAATTTATCCATTTCTTCTAGATGGTCCAATTTGTTGGCATATAATTTCTCATAGTATTCTCTTATAATCCTCTGTATTTCCATGGTATCCATTGTAATTTCTCCTCTTTCATTTCTAATTTTATTTACTTGAGCCTTTTCCCTTTTTTTCTTAGTAAACCTGGCTAAGGGTTTGTTGATTTTGTTTATCTTCTCAAAGAATCAACTCTTTGAGTCATTAATCCTTTCTACTGTTTTTTATTGGTCTCCATTTCATTTATTTCTGCTCTGACTTTTATTATTTCTCTCCTTCTGCTGACTTTGCGCTTTGTTTGTTCTTCTTTTTCTAGTTCTGTTAGGTGTAATTTAAGGATGCTTATTTGGGCTTTCTTTTGTTTATTAATGTTGGCTTGGATCACTATGAGTTTCCCTTTCAGGAACACTTTTGCGGCATCCTATATGGTTTGGTATGCCATATTTTTATTTTTGTGTGTTTCCAGGTACTTTTTGATTTCTCCTTTAATTTCATCAATGAGCCATTGGTTGTTCAGTAGCATGTTGTTTAATCTCCACATTTTTGTCACTTTCCCAGTTTTTATTTTCATGGTTCATTTCCAGTTTCATAGCATTATGGTCTGAAAAGATGCTTGTTATGATTTTAAACTTCTTAAATTTATTGAGGCTCGCTTTGTTTCCCAAAATATGGTCTATCCTTGAGAATGTTCCATGCACACTTGAGAAGAGTATGCAGTCAGCTGTTTTTGGATGGAGTGCTCTGTATATGTCTAGGTCCATCTCATCCAGTTTTTCCTTTAAGTCTACTATTTCTTTATTGACTTTTTGTCTGGATGATCTATCCATTGATGTAAGTGGGGTATTAAGATCCCCTGTTATTATCGTGTTGTTGTTAATGTCTCCTTTTAAGTTTGTTAGTAGTTGCTTTATGTACCTTGGTGCTCCTAGGTTGGGTGCATATACTTTTATAAGTGATATGTCTTCTTGGTGGAGTGTCCCTTTTATCATTATATATTGCCCTTCTTTGTCTCTCTTAACCTGTTTTATCTTGAAGTCTACTTTGCCTGATATGAGTATGGCAGCATCTGCTTTCTTTTGTTTGTCATTAGCTTGAAGTATGGTCTTTCATCCTTTCACTCTGAGGATGTGCTTGTCTTTATAGCTGAGATGTGTTTCCTGGAGACAGCATATTATTGTGTCTTGCTTTTTAATCCATCCTGCCACTGTATCATTTGATTGGAGAGTTCAATCCATTTACATTTAGGGTAATTATTGATATATAAGGGCTTAATGTTGCGGTTTTGTCACTTATTTTCCGGTTCTTTTGTATTTCTTTTGTTTCTTGTCCCATTTGTTTCGGACTGCCATTTCAGTTTGGTTGTTCTGTCTTATGACTCTTCTAGTTTTCTCTTTGTTTATCATATGTGATTTTGTTTTGATTATTTGTTTAGTGGTTACTTTGAGGTTCGTGTAAAAAATCTTGTGTATGAGATAGTCCATTATCTGATGGCCTCCTCTTTCCTTATATTAAGTCAATTCAATCACTTTCCTCTTCCCCTTCTAAGTCATTCTTGTTATACCTTATTTTATCTTGTGTTGTGGGTGTGTGTTTACAGTGATGAGGTTAAATTTATTTTTGGTGAATTCCTTCCTTTGATCTTGGATTTTGTTTTTTAAGTGGTTGCTAACCCATTCCTTTAAAGACCTACTATTTTTCTGAGTTTGTCTATGTATATTTCTCCTTGCTCCAAGCTTTGTATTCCCTTTTTCTTCTTTTTTTCAGGTCTGAGGGCCTTCTTGAGTATTTCTTGTAGTGGGGGTCTCGTGGCCATGAACTCCCTTAGCTTTTGTTTATCTGGGAGATTTACTATTTCTCCATCATATTTGAAGAATATTTTTGCTGGATAGAGTATTCTTGGCTGAAAGATTTTGTCTTTCAGTATTTTGAATATATCATTCCTGTCTCTCTTAGCCTGTAAAGATTCTGTTGAGAAATCCGCTGAGAGCCTGATGGGAGTTCCTTTGTACGTTATTTTTTGTTCTTATCTAGCTGTCCTTAATATTGTTTCTTTGTCATTGACTTTGGCCAGGCTTACCACTAGGTGTCGCGGAGTGGGCCTTTGCCTGTTGATGTATTTAGGTGATCTGTTGGATTTGCTTGCTTGTATTTCCTGCTCCTTCCCCAGATTTGGGAAATTCTCAGCTATTATTTCCTTGAATAGGCTCTCTGTTCCTCTTTCCCTCTCTTCTCCCTCAGGAATACCTATAATTCTTATGATACATTTACTAATAGAGTCAGATATTTCTCGGAGACTTTCTTCATTTCCTTTCAGTCTTAGTTCTTTCTCCTCTTGCATCTGGAGCATATCTGTATTCCTATCCTCTATAATGCTAATTCTTTCTTCCATATTGTCAGCTCTGTTCTTCAAACACTCCAGATTCTCCTTTATCTCCTCTAATGTGTTCTTCATCTCCATTAGCACTGATTGGTTTTTCTTTATGATTTCAATCTCTTTTGTGAAGAAACTCCTAATCTCATTGAATTGTTTGTCTGTGTTGTCTTGTATTTCATTGAGTGTTTTTATGATAGCTATTTTGAAATCTCTGTCGTTTAGGATATGAATTTCTGTGTCATCATGGTTGGTTTCTGGGTGCTTGTCATTTTCCTTATGGTGTGGTGATTTTACTTATCATTGAATTGCGGTTCTTGTATTGGCTTTGTTTTTCCTCATCCTGGAAATATCTGGTTGTAATTTCCACCACGCCACTGTGGGGGTAAAGGGCTGTGTAATCTGAGTCCCCTGCGTTCTGCTGTGGCTGTTCCCTGTGATCCACAGGTCGCTTGGTGTGGTCTGGTCTGCTGGGCTGCAGGGTCCAGTTTGCGGGGAGGGGGGGCTCTCTCTTTTGCCCACTGGGTCCCTGGCATAGGGGGTTTCTCATTCACCCCTCGTTATCCACTCCCTGGGCTGCTCAGATGTTGATGGTACCCCATAGCAGTTCTGATTCCTAAGTGTGGGAGTTTCCCATTGGCTGAGAAAGCCCGAAGAGCTATGGTTTCCCAGCAGAGGGCCGCCCCTCCCCCCTCTCTGGGAGCCCCGAGGACCGGGATTGCTGATCTGATGAGGAGGGAGAGGAGATTTCCTTACCTCTCCCCACTTCCTCGCAGGGCCCAGCACGGTCCACTCTCAGAAGTGTGGCAGTGTGGATCTTTCTGATCTTGCTTTTCACTGTCTAGGATTCTGTTGTTGGTCTGTGACTGTTCTTTAGTTGTATCTTGTCGGGGGAGGAGTTTAGGGGAAATCTCACTCTGCCATGACGCTGACGTCACTCTCCAGTGCTGTTTTTAAATTGGGTGTTTTTTAGGCATGGGTGGAACTGAAAGGGAGACTAATTTGGGAAATGAAATTAGCATGGAAATTGGAGGCAGAAAACCCAGATACAAACTGGTGGGGATACTCAGTTGCCCAGCAATTAGATTTTTTCCCCTCTATATTAGTCATCCTAGGAATAAGTTCAATTTAGGGTGTGTTTACTCTTCTGCATGCTTAAGGAAGAAGGCATCCTTGTCTGCCCTCAGAGAGCACATGGTGATTTGTTTAAACCATTCCTGAAGATTCCATGTCCAGGGAGTGTTGTAGGGCTAAACCTGAGTTGCACCCAGAGCAATGAGGTTTGCTTTAGGAGTTTCCTTGAACTCAAGAAGAGATAAGAAAGAAAGACATCTTGCTTCTTACTACCTTTGAACAAAATATTTTATTAAATGAGAGAGAAGAGATGAAAGCTCCTAGTAAAGAATATTCATGCATTAATTGATATAATTTATATGTAAATGTATAACTAATATTTATATAATACATAACTATATATATGGTTATGTATACACATAAATAAATTTATATTCAGAATAAAGGCGTGTATTTAGATCTAACATGAGATTCACTTCCTTGTACCTGAAAGCAAGAGTTTCAAGACACATTATTCATAGATTTTGGATTTATGAAAGTCTAAGTTCCTCTAAGTAGAATTGATAAGGACTTGGGGAAATTAAAACATATTTAAAAGTATTGGGGTTCTCATCTGTAAAAAGGGGATCAAACTCCTTGCTTCCAAAAGTCATTTTAAATTTCAATGAGGAGATATTTATTTAGCTATCATTAGCCTTTCTAGAAAAATGCAGGACGTTCAAATAAATTGTCTTTCCCCAGAGACATTTAAGTATCATGGAATAGGGCCAGAACTACAGTTTGCAAATCACTGAATTTTTAAATTCCCTAGGATGAATTTTCATTAAGTCTTATCTTAAAATCTTACCTCTCACAGTGAAACTTTTTAATTGATTATTTCTAGTTAAAAGAGTTGACACTGTTGCCAATTAGACCCTACAATCATTAGAGATTTACATGCAACCTGTAAGAAAGAACAACAATTCATTATGCTCAAGTGACTGCTGATCTGTGACAATGTCACAATCACAATTCTATACCCAAATAAAATAACACTCTGATCCTAAAAAAACAATAATGGTAATCATATTTAAGGGAGAAGTTTTACCTGCTAAGGGAGAAACATAAGCTGGCCTGCATCAACTATGGACACCACTTCTGCTTTCATATAAAGCATTTCATGGAGGGCTCAGGCCACCACATCCACAGCATAATAGATGTAGTAGCTGGATCCAGACATGGTCGTGTCTAATTTGTCCTTTGGCAGAGACACCAGGGAGGCATTGAGCGGACACTCCAAAATTTTTCACATTCAGTACCTACAAATGAGCAGTTGAAAATTTCAAGCCATAACTTGGTAAAGAAAAAGTCTTCTGGGTATTTACAGGGGCTAACTGTCCGTAGAGAGTGTTTAAATCCAGATATCTCAAAGTTCTGGTGTGCAACTGAAAGACATCCATGGTAAGTATCTAAAAAGTGGTGAAGTGGAAAAAAAGAATCATTCCATCGTGATGTAGTGATGTACACCTTCTAAGTGGTTAAGTAGTAGTTTCCTGCAATGCTCACACTTATTAATATACTTGTGTCACCATACATGGTAAACATATTGGCTGATGAGCCTATGATTCTGGCCATGTAGGTCCAATCTTTTGAAGTGTACGTCCTCTTGGTCACAGGTATCTTAGTCGCAGGCAGGGACCCTTCATAGTCACCTCTCATCTAAGTTCCCAGAGGAACTGCTCACTTTTTATATCAACTGACACTAAGATTCCCACCCAAGTCCAGCCAAAATGTATCAACAATGAAGCCCTTCTGAAGACTAAATGTATGTCCTTGGAAGCCATGTGATAGACAGGAAAACTAGTCCTTACCTTTCAGTACAGGATCATAATCTCCATAGGTTATCTGAATCAAAAGAGAAAAAATGCTCCATATTGAGTCTCTGGAAGCAAAATAAACAGAATTTCAGCAAAAGTCATATGATCAGGTAGCTAAACTTATATTCTTGGTGCTAACACTGTGAATATGAAGCAATATTATCTGATGGTAGAAGTGATTGAGGGGAAGCTTGGATTTGAAGCCAGGCTGCCTGGGTTCAAATGCTGACTGTAATATGACTAACTTAACCATCTTGAGAAGGTTATATAACCTCTATCCATCTTAGTTTCTATGTCTCTAAAGATTCCCATAATAATGGTTCCTTTTCATTTATTTTATTAGGATTAAATTTGTGAGTAATTTGTAAAGCAGTTGACGAATGTAAAATGCTTTTAAGTACATATTTACATACAAAATTTTACTAACTGTAAGATAAATAACTAAGGTGTGGTTATTTGAGAATATCTAGCTTCCATTCCTTTGAGAGAATTTGGGCAACCACATTTCCAGAAGCTACTGTGATCTGCTTTAGCCAATGATGCTAGCCTCTGGCTACTTCATCTCTTCTCAGCTTCACACACCAAAATAATGTGTCCACCATATCAAGAACTATCTGTGGCAGGTGTTTTCCTATTAGGGAGACATGAAAACCCACTTTCTTCTTTTCCACTTGACTGGCCAAAGAATTTCACCAAGGAGGAAAACTTCTGTCCCTCCAGATCCATCCCCCCACCATGCTCATACCTGTGGTATTTGTAGAGCTCCAACAGCGTCCCTATCTGAGCAGAGAATGCTAGTGTGCTTACTGCAGTGACAGCCACAATCTTGATCTGTGCCTGGCAGGTGTAATTAGGGATCTTCTAGCCCCCTCCTAATGATCACCTCATGGTGCTCTCCAACGTGCTGACTTCATTGTGGAAGGAATTGTAGACATGGAAATCCAGAGACAGGTTGGGGAGCAGCTGGGGACTCCTGTTGATCTCCTTGAAGGCAAAAACAAAGACCAGGACATAACGATAGTTTTTGTAGTTTGACCTGTATCAAGGCAATAGTATTAGAAATAAAGACCAAGTCATGCACTTCAGGAGTAAGTCTTGTGGGAAAACAAGGAGGAAAAGCATGGCATTTTGACTCAAGCAACTGGTTCATTCCAGAGCAATTACTGTCTCTTCATGACTTTGGATTCCAAAGCACATGCACAGGTGTTCACAAAGCCTTGGAAGATC
Organism: Diceros bicornis minor; assembly: GCF_020826845.1. Taxonomy (NCBI): domain Eukaryota; kingdom Metazoa; phylum Chordata; class Mammalia; order Perissodactyla; family Rhinocerotidae; genus Diceros; species Diceros bicornis. The sequence continues at coordinate 21,768 of NW_026691455.1, forward strand.
CAGCACTACTGCTCTGCACTCAAAAGACATAGACCAATGTCCTAAAATGAGTTACTTGGAAGGGTGCTTAAGGGGAAAAGACCAATTTACATATTTGTTTACAAGTCAAGCACTACTTCATGCAGTGACAGCAACATGAGTTTCATCATGGCCAAGTGCTGCTATAATAGGATGAAGAAAAAGTTCACGATCCATACAAAGAAACTAGGTAGGACAGGGATGTGCAGAAGAAAAGCTTGGAGGAAGGGCAAGTCGAAAATAGAATGGTGTCATCAAAACATTTGCAATATACCTTTCTAAAACTGCCTGCCTCACAGACTTAGGAAACACATACTACCAGAAGCAGGGAAACTGCATCATAATAAATAAGGAGATAGTCTTAGGGAGAAAACAAAGAGAAAGGCAATTTATGACTCTATGTTTTTCTAAAAGAGTAAAAACAATTCAGAGTCCAAGGAGCAGTGTAAACTTGCAGCTTTTCATCTATTTCTTTACAGATTAGAAAACCATCATAGGCAGTGAGCTTTAGAGCTTATCTTTGGGTTGATTCCGCTCTTGCACATCTAAGTTCAATCCAATGTTAATTTTCAAACAATTTAATTGAGAAGGTACAACACACAATTCCAGAAGATTGCACAATAGAACATAGACTTTTGTTGCTCTAATATTAAAATATTTTCACTGGTGTATATAGCTTTAAAAAACAAAATGTGATACTGTAATTCTGAGTCACCCAGAGACACTCAGATTGGATTAAAAGAGGACTTGTATTCATTTCCTATTGCTACTCTGAGAATCTACCACAGATTTAGAGGCTTAAAACAACACAAATCTATTATCTTGTACTTTGGTAGGTCAGAAATCTAAAATGAGTCTCACTGGTGAAAATCAAGGTGTCAGCAGAACTCCATTTCTCCTGGAGGTTCTAGGGAAGGGTCCTATTTCCTTGCACATTCTGGCTTCTAGAGTCTGCCCACTTTCCTAGGTAATAGCCTCGTATCACTTCAATCTTTGTTTTCATTGTCATAACTCCTTCTCTGACTCTGACTTTCTTGACTTACCCTTTTACATGTAAGGACACTTGTGATTATATTGGACCCATCCAGATAATTCAGAATTATCTCCTCATCTCAAGAACCTTGACTTTATCACATTTGCAAAGTCTCCTTTCTATGTTAGGCAGCATATTCACAGATTTGAAGGATTTGGACTTGGTCACCTTTGGGGGCACATTCCACCTATCACAGGACCCAACTACATGCTTTCCAATACTTGAAGCAAAACATAGAAGAGATTAAAGTAGATAGAAATGATATTCCGTTTAAATATGAACCAAAACAAAGCATGGGTATCCTTGTTAATATCTGATAAAATCCGAGTTCAAAGCAAAAACATGTGAAATGTCAAAGGTGGTGACCATATGTCATATGTGATATATGTGATGACCATATGTGGTGAAAGGAAGAAAAGATCGAGTGCTAACAGTCAATATATATAGCCCCCCAAAGTAAAATAAAGCTATTAGTTATAGACCCATGTACATAAGTACATATATGTACAACCAGATTTGGAGTATTAACACATCCTCTGGTCAGATTAAAGACAATAAAAAATATGCAAAGTTATGGAAGAGTTAAGCTTAACAGATATTTACATAAAAATGTAAATAACACTAGTATATTATGAACACCAAAGAATATAAATACATTTGACAATGCACTAGGCCATCAAGTAAGCCTTTGAACATTGAAATTATACACAGTGCATTCTCTGCCCACAGTATCATTAGGCTAACAATTAATAAAAGGACATCTATAAAATAATTATATATATATAATATATTATATACATATTATATATATATGATAAATACTTGATCTTTGATAAATACTAGGGATCTAATGTACACCATGACTATAGTTAACAACACTGTATGATATGAAATATGTTAAGAGATAAAACCTGAGTTCTCATCACAAGGAAAAAATATTCTTTGCATTTTTTGCTTTTTCTTTTTATTATATTTATATGAGATGATAGATGCTAACTAAACTTATTGTGGTCATCATTTTACCAAATATATATGTCAAACCCTTATGCTGTACACTTTAAATTTATACAGTGATGAACGTCAATTACATCTCATTAAAACTGGAAAAAAACACCTTTTTCAGAGAATACTCCAAATTATTTTAGACCATAAAGGATACTGAGTAAATGCATTTTGAAGAAAAATGAGTATCATCTCAATAAAAAGTTCGTTTTTGAATAATCTATATATTTTGATGAAACTTGCTCTTAGCACTAACTTCTAGCCAATATATGGTTTGCCCAAGGATTCTCTCCCCTCCCACATTATGGGTCAGGAGCAGGATGGCATGTGGGTCACTGCAGTGGGATCTTGGTGTTTTTGCCTGCAACTTGTATCCTTTAGGCTTTCAGAAATTAATCACTAATGGAGATTATTTCAAGGTAGGTGAAAATAAAAGATGCTTATTTCTGTCTTCTGTTTGGAAGGAAATATTCCAGAAGGGAAAAAGAAAGGAAGCCACAAATAATTATTAAAGGAAAAGAAAGGAGCTGATGATTCACAGTTTATGGGAGATTCTCAACACAGCTTTTATATTCAACTTTCATAACTGTCAGAGGGATTCACACACACACATGAACTTACAGGTAAAATGTGACATCTTTGCTTGGAAGAATCACAAAGAAATTTCTGTTGCATTTCTGATTCCTGAGTCAATGTATAGAAGGGGGAAAACCCACTGACCATCAAGTTCCCTTCCTTGTAGACACTGGGCCTTATGTAATCAAAGACGTCCAAATAACTCATCATGCACATGGAATGTGGAAATTTCCCAAGGAGGGGCAGAAGAAGCAGAAAGAACATCTCAGCTGACTCAGCAGCTTGAGGCAAGGCCTCTAGTCAGTTGTGACTCGGGGAGCAGAGCTGGAAGGAGACCTGCAGTGTAGCCCTCTGCAGAGAAATTTTACTCCTGTGCAGGGTACACGTGTCTAAAAGTGCTCTGCCATTCAAGACCATGGAAAGAAGATCTGTTATTGATCAGAACTAGGGCATTTTCAGAAGCGATATATACTGGCTCAGATCTTCCCTCAATGTCACTGTGGATCAGAATTGCTTCTGGTATCTTCTCTCTGTCACTCCCCCAGTCCAGGCCTAACTGGTCACTGGTGTCAGAAAGGAGCTCTAGGGTCCCCCTGGCCCTGGGGCTCTGCACCTGGCACTCTCTGCCCTGGTAAGGACAAAGGTGAAAAATCTGTTTGGGTAACATCTTCCACTGCAGGTGCCAGAGATGTCATCAGGGCTGCGGGTCATCAAGGATCTGGGAACTACCCCATCCTGAGATGATTAGATTTTTCCTTTCCCAGGCAAACATTCTGTTTCTTGCAATTGACTGAGAGGTGTTGCATCCAGCAAAACACAGTATCAGAAAGAGCTGGTATTGCAATCAGCAAAAACAGCCCAGCATGATTCCTGTGATACCCAAGGAGGAGGTCATTGACCATGCCTTGGGTAACCCTCAAGGGTACTTTACAGCCTATATCGCCAACCTCACCCTTAGGTCTATTTTACCATTGTCTGAAGAACTGGTCTCATGCCCAGTTCAGGGAATAGATATCCATTTTCCAGTTCATATCAGTTTGTCATGAGATAAAGTCTAAAATCACATATATTAACACCTAACCTATTCCTTAGACCTACGTCCTATGCCAGGACTCCAGCACTTAGTTACTACATGTTCCAGTATCTTCCATTTAAAGCCAGTCTCTCCTAAACCCAAAGTCTCTCTCAACAGATCTTTTGCCATTTCTCTGCTAATCTTCAAGGCAAACATTTGCAAGGACTGTTAGTATTCAAATATTCCTCTTCCTCAATTCCCAATCTTTTCAACCCACTTCAATCAGGTCTGTCCAAGTATGTCACTCAATCTGCTCTTCTCAAGGACATCAGCAGCTTCTATGAGGCCCAAATCAGTGGTCATTTTTTACCCTTATTTTACTTCACCACACAGCATCATTTGACCCGGCTGACTGCTCTATCTTTAGGACACTACTTCTTAAGTGTTTTCATTTTTCTAAGTTCTCCATATTTTTCCTATCTCATGTATAACTTTCTCCTGATCTCCTGTACTGTAGTCTCTTTATTTTATTCACCTTTAAATGCTTGATATTTTTTTACATGGATCCTGTGTTCGCTCCATTTAAGAGTATTTTTATTCCACCTCAAACAATGAATATATTTGCTATATTCTAAAGTTTTGTTGTTTTACCTTCTACTTTTAGATCTAAAATCCACTGTTAATTGATTTTTATGTACGTTGCGAAGTAGGAGTTAAGATTCATTTTTGAATAAAGACATCCAACTAGTGGAGCACTACTGATTGAAAAGACTGTCCTCTGTCTACTTCTCTGCAGTGGTGTCTTTGACATAAATCAGAGTTCCATATGTCACCATGTCTGTTTATGGACTCTATGCTCAGTTCCATATTTTATATCACAATACCAGGCAGTGTTAATTACTGTAGCTTTATGGTAAGTCTTGATATCTGGCAGTGTATATCCTCTAAAATACTTCTTCCTTAAAAAACACCTTGGAAATTCTTGATCCTCTTCATTTCCTAATAAATTTTATCATCAGATTATCAGTTTCTACCTATCATCCTGCCAAGATTTTGATTGAGATTATGTGGAATCTATAAATCAATGAGAGACAATGTCCTTAAATAAGTGATCCTAGCAATGCATGATGTTGGTATTTCTCTCCATTTATTTATATTTTCTTTAATTTCTCAGAAGCATTTGGTACTTTTATTTGGAGAGACTTTGCACATCTCTCATTAGATTTAATTCTATTTCACAGTAGTAAATGTTGTTGATCCAGCCCTTGTCATTGTATGACACATGTCTCTAATGTTCTTTATTCTGTAATTTCTATTTGCTTTTCTTTCTGCTTCAGTTTTGGGTATGTTTTATTTTCTGAAATTTTTAGCCTCTCATCTGCTATTAAATTAATAAATCAATATATATTGGCTCAGCGCTCCCCTCAAAGTCACTATGAATCAGAGTAGCATTTTATAAATGCTCCAAGTTTCTTTGAAAGCAACGTGTATTCTCTTACGTTTGGTTATAGAGTACAGGCCCAGTAACTCAAGCTAATTTTGCTTTTGGATATATTATTACATTCAGATTTTTCCCTCAAACTTATTTAGTGATAGAGGTGTATTGAAGTCTTCTACTACGGGTATAGATCAACAAATTCTTTTTTGTCATTCTGTCATTTTTTCTTTATATATTTGGATGTAATGTAAATAAGTACATACAGGATTAGGTCTTTTCTTGTCAATTGTTCCTTTATGTAATGCGGCCTTATTTTTTCATAGCAAAGTATTTCGGTACATTAATAAATGATCAAACATTTCTTCTGATAGACCAGGCACTCTTCCAAATGCCTTATGAATATTAACTTAGGGAGTACTAAATATAAACTTAAGAAGTATGTACTAGTATCATCCCGACTTTAGATATGAGAAAACTGGCATGTCACTTGCCTGAGCTCTCTGGCTAGCAAGTGGTAGAGCCCGGATTTGAGCCCAGTGTCTCTGAGTGGCATAAGTGGTGGACCATAAAGGAGACAGTGGTATATTTTCCAGATTCTTCTTTCAGGACTGTCATTCGCTTTTGTAGCTGCAGAAAGTCTTCTAAGGGCTCATCCTGCCAACCTCACCGGGAATTTCCTTGGGCCAAAGGAAAGTGCCACACCTAAGATTATGACCACTCCCAATGGCAGCCCACTTCCAATGATTGGTTCACGGGGGAATACAAAGGCCCAATTCCTTTGTCTCAGTTTGAGAAAGCCCTGAAGGACCACCTCAGCTCCAGAGCTCCCACTGGGATAAACTCTTGTGTCCATTTTTAACTTATCATAGTTCAATCTCTTCTTCTGCCAATCTCAGTTCTCTTCTTTACAGATGGTTACCTCAAGCAAGTAACAAACTTTTTATGCCAAAGTTTCTTCATCTGTATAATGCGAACCATAAGAGTGCCTACTTCACAGACTTGTATTAAATATTCAATCAGCTACGATATGTAAAGCATTTATGAGACTCCCAGTATATAGGAAACATTATATATTACATCTTTATTGTGAATTAATTTAAATCCATTGTAGGATTATACTGAGAAAAATGAGCCACACACAAAAAAGAGTAAATATTGTATGATTCTATTTCTATGAGTTCCAAGAACAGTCAAAAAATAATCTGTGATAGGAAAAATAATCAGAACAGTGGTTTCATCTAACCTCAGATTGTGGAGAAGGGGTGAGGCAGGAGCAAGGATTGACCGAGAAGGGACATGGAGGAATTTTATGGGGTGAGGAGAACGTTCTATATCTTGAAAGGAGTTTAGGTTACATAGGTGTATGCATTTGTCAAAATGCATTAAGTTCTACACCTAAGATCTATGTGTTGTGCTATATTTAATATATACCTCAATTTAAATCAGATTCATTTTCCTAAGTGAAAGAAGCCAGAGACAAAAAGCCATTTATTGTATATTCCATAGTACGCCATTTGGGGAAAAGCTAAATTGTAGTGAAGGACAACAAATCAATGTTTCCTGGGGCAAAGAGTAAGAAAGGGGGATGACTACAAAAGGGCAGCAGAAAGGAATTTGGGAGTGATGGAATTGTCCTATCAAGACTGTTCATGTGTGTATCATGTTCGATCATGACTATGTTGATGGACACATGACTCTATGCATTTGCCAAGACCCATAGAACTGTACACCTCAGAGTGGATATTACTGTAGGTTAAAAAAATTAATCCACCAGGTAGTGAAGGGAACATAAAATGGAAAACAAGCTATAACAAATGAATCTAAATGTTGTGGAAATGGAATAACACAGCCACAATGAAGGCTATGAAAAGGAAACCAAATTTACTTTGGAAAACTATGTTTTACCAGATCCTGTAAGCCTGGATCAAAAGAAGTGACCAGAAATCATGTATTCTAGTTCATACATAATGTTTCTCAGAATGGTATGGGTTAGCAATTCTGAAATTAGTTTATGCATATACTAGATCTGAAAAACTAAGTAAATATATTGTAGACAATGAGAGCCAGTGTATCACAGTCAAAGAAAGATGTTATAACCAAGGAAAGAGAGAAGGTTAGCTCTTATTACACTCCAACTGAGACGTTTGGTTGGAATAAGAGCTACTGTTATCAATTCCGGCTTTTCAGGGATGGATGGGTAGATAAAAAGAGAGAGATAATGTGTGCATGTAGAGGATAGTATAGATTCATATCCTTCCAAGGTCTCTCAGCTCAGAAGACCTAGAAGAACGACACTCCAGTAATAATGACAATACATATCAACCACCCAGAAATTGGTTTCTAAGATACTATTCTAAAGAAAAAGGAAGAAACCAGAGCTCTCTGGAGGAATAGTGGATTCCAGGGCTACGGTAAAGGAAATACAACCTGATCCTGAAATATCACTGAAGGATATTCTAGTGGAAAATAAATTCACAAAAAGAAGCCCCTAAAATGTGCTTAAAAATCCCCCCTCAGCTCTTTGAATAGCACCGGACTTGTGCATGTGCAGGGAATGAATCTATGAGACTTAGAAGAGAAAAGCCACTGAAAACTGAATATTGTACAGAAATTTCTAAGATCACATATGCCAGGAGTTGAAGGTTGGCTTTTGGAGTCATCTGAAGTGGAATGACCTTGATAAAAAAAAAAAAATCCTGGCTTTCAATTATGACCCTAGAAATGTCACAGCCTGAGAGTCAGTGCCACACACTAAGAGTAAGATCTACATCTCAGGAGTCAGTGCAAAACTGAAATAAATAAGTCATTTTAGGTTCTCCTTCAGAGGCTCAGCGTGATCCACTCGTACTGGAAACCTAATCTTTAGAGGAAGGAAACATGATTAAGAGCTTCTACAAGGTATTGTTCACAAGATCCAGCACACAATAAAAGATTAATAGACATGCAGAGCAGCATGAAAATGCTCTCAATTATGAACATATAATCAGTAGAAGCAGACCCAGAGACAATCCAGATACCGGAGTTAGCAGACAAGGATTTCAAAATAACTATGAATGAAAGAAAGATGGACAATTGTAGAAAGTGAAAGACAAACTAGAAATCTTAAAACAACCAAAGGAAAAGGACACGTTTCCTTCAAAAGAGCAATAAGAAGTCTGGTAACTTTTCAAAAGAAACTGTGGAAGCAAGAAGACATGAATGACATCTCACAGTTGAATGGGAGGGAAAAAAAACCTGCCAATTTAACATTCTTTGACTTAAGAAAAATATACTTCAAAAATGCAGACAATTTAAAGATATTTTCCAAAGGGGGTTTAAAAAAACAAGCTAAAACAATTAAACAACAGCTGAACTGATATTGAAGAAAATCTAAAGAGAGTTTTCAGGCTGAAGGAAAACAATTACACGCAAAGGCACATAACGTTAGGAATGATGATCGGCAGGAAACAAATGTAGCTAAAACAATTAAACAACAGCAGAACTGAAATTCAAGAAACTCTAAAGAGAGTTTTCAGGCTGAAGGAAAACAATTACACCCAAAGACACATAATGTTAGGAATGATCATTGGCAGGAAACAAAATGTAAGTTTTTATAATGAATATTGACTTACTAAAACAATCCTGTATACTTTTACAACTTTTACGTAAGTCTAAACATTTTCAAAATAAAATGCGTTTAAAAAGACGTTGAACTGATACCCGAAAACTAGCGATGATGGAATCCCTTCCAAGGGAATCCCCACTCCACCCCCCAAGACGAGAGATTATGGAACCCCAGCAAATGGTGCTCACAATCTGCATCCAAAAGCAGATGTGACAGAAGCCCTAGCGAGATACCACCAGTTCCTTCCAAAACTAGAGGCAAGCGAAACTCCGATAACATCTGTCATCCACAAACACAAATGCTGGGGTCTGAGCAAGCAAGACCTCCATCTCCTCAAAACTAGAAATTATGAGACTCCAGCAAGAACCCCCTAGTAACTTCTAATTCTAGAAATGACAGCAGCCCCATAAGTCACACTCTTACCTGCTCCTCAACACTAGAAAATGGGAAGCCACAGCCCAGTGACTCACCCAGTCTATGCCAACAATACCGACAAGGGCAGACCCAGAAAGAGAGACTTCTGATCTCCCCCAACACTAGAAGAAAGGAGTTCTATAAAGACCTCTCCAGAGCCCCCTGACTAAAGATAAGTCGAATCTCATGCAATTATCCTAATCCTCTCCCTGAATTAGACACAATGGCCCTCCATCTAGTGACCGCTCCATGTCACCCCAACACTTGAGAAGTGTGAGCCCCATACAAGCAGTGGTCCTCCAGCGTCCAAGCACCAGAGACAACAGGAACCGCACTCTCATACCTCCCAGTTATCCCCAACATCATGAGGACTGCATCAAATGATGGAAGCTTCAGGAAGTGATCTCCTATATTCCTGCAAGATTAGAGATGTGGGAAACCCCAAAAAGCAACTTACAACCCCCTATACACCAAGAAGAAGGGAGCCCCAACAAATACCACACCATTTTAACCAACACAAACCCCAGCTTGCCTCTTTACTCCTCAGACTAGATATGAGTATACCCAGTGAAGAGTAACCCAGTGTCCCTGCCCAGAAAAGAAATGACCAGAGTCTCCCTAGGCAACACACCAGGCTCTCCAATGTAAGTGTCAAACAGATCCTCAGAAAACTCCCTCTCTTCCCATTATCACAAAATAAGAGTCTATAGAAGCATCAGCAAGCAGCACTCAACACAAATAAGAGGAACCCACAATGCAAGACCCTCAAGTCCCTATCAACATGAGACGACGGCCCCTGTGGTGATTGCTCCCTAATCTCAAAAACAAGGATCATTCTCAGCCCCAACTGCCAGCTCGTAAGCATCCTCTTGTTAGGTATATGTCTCTGTCCCCAACTGTAGTGGAGAGATGGCGCCCCATCTAATATCCCCTGCCCTGGGGAATGTTGAGGACTCAGTCTCAGAATAAGGAACACAGAAGTTGTCCTTACAAGCCACCAAACACCCCCAAGCTCCCCTTCTACAGAAGGTGACAGGAGCCCAGGAAGCAGACTTTCCCCCACCATTTCCTACTCCAGCAAACCCCTCTTATCTGTTGCACATCCTGCTGACCATTAGAATATCCTTTACTGCTAGAAGAGTCACTAGGAGCCAAGGAAGGCTGGAGCTGGGGGAGAGGCTGAGAAGGATAGAGAGGGGAGAGGAGCAAGAGCAGAGGGAAAGATGAGACTTTCCATGTTGTCCCAAACACAGCCATGAATTCCAGAGGGCCCAAATAGCTCCAATCAAACCAGGTTCTCAGGGGTGAGCTGGAGCAGAAGAAAAGGAATTCTGGGCTGATGAGGATAGGTCGCCTGGAGGAAAGGTCGGTGTGTAGGCTAGCAGCCAAGATAGCCACCTATGCTACTTTGTACCTGTATTTAGGCCCTGTGAAGTCTCCTCTCACATCCGATTTGCCGTGAATTGTCATGAACCCAAATGATCAATACAGTGTTGCAGAAATGACAGTGTCTCACATCTGAGGCTACATCCTAAAACACACTGAAGCTTCCTCCTTGGTCTCTTAGATTGCTCCCTCTCTAGGGGAAGCCATCCACCATGCCATGAGGATGCTCAAGTAGCCCTGTGGAGAGGTCCACGTGGACAGGAACCAACTTGTCAGCACCAATTGCTCACCATTCAGTGAGCCACCTGGGAAGCTCTTCCAGCCTCAGTCAAATTTTGAACTTTAATGACTATGTATGCTAGCATGTTTAGGAGTTAAGTATACTGCTGTCTGCAACCTACTTGAAAATGCATTAAACAGAGATGAATTCTTGGGTGATAAATAGATGGAGGTGGCAAAGTAAATATAGTAAATGATAACTGATGGAATGTAGGTGTGGGCTGTCTTCATTAGGGCTGCCATAGGAAAGTACCACAGACCGGGTGGCTTAAACAGCAGAAACTTTCTTTCTCATAATTCTGGAGGCTGGAAGTCCAAGATCAAGGTGCCTGCAGGATTGGTATCTCCTGAGTCCTCTCTCGTTGTCTTCCAGATGACCATCCTCTTGCCGCCTCTTCACGTGGTCATCCCTCTGTGCATGCATGCCCCTGGCGTCTCTTGGTCTATATGTCCTAATCTCCTCTTATAAGGACAGTGATAAGATTGGATTAGTGTCCACCCTAATGGCCCTATTTTATCTCAGTTACTTTCTATTAAGTCACAGCATCCAAATAAATTCACAATAAGAGGTACTAGAGATTAGCGGTTCAACACATGACTGTTGAGGGGACAGAATTCTGTCCATAACTTGACTGTTCAACTCTTTCAAATTATCTCCATGCCTGAACATTTTTCCTAATAAAGTGGGTGCAGGTGATGTTCTAAGGCAGGAAAGAAAAAAATAATTGTTAACAAAAAAATTATGTTGGAACCCCCAGTTGTTCTGTGGAATAAGGATTATCATGGATTTAGTATAAATATTAAAGCTGTGAAAGTCCTAGAAAAAACCAAGGGATAAGTATTTTATATAGAATCTCAGAGAAAAGATGGTCTTTTAAAAGTATAACATAAAACAAGAAACGAAGTTAACATGTTTGATTTCCTTTAAAAAATCTGCATGGCAGTCGTTGCATGGCAGCACTGACTAGAGGCAAAGACAAAAAAAAAAGAAAAGAGGAGAATGTTGGCAACTCATCACAAAAATCTAATTTATTAACATTAAGGAACACTTACCAACCAAAAACGAACAAGAATCCGTTGGAGAAATGGACCAATTACGAAGAACAGTTCACAGGAAACACAGAATGTTCTCAGTATAATAGATGATTCTCAACTTCACCCACCAAAGGAAAAATACGAAGTAAAACACCAAGATTCTTGTTTTTATTTATCAGATTAGGAACATTTACTGTTTGTTTAATATGTTGATCTATTAGGATGTAGAGAAAGTGGCACTCTCATACCACAGTGAAGAGGGGGTGAATTTGAACAACCTCCGCCCCCAGACACTAGGAACTTGACAGTCAGAGAGAACCCAGCTGAGCCCAGGACTTGGCGGGAAAGAGCTGAACTGTGGCAGTGAACTCAGAGAAAGCCGAAACCAGACAGAGAGAGAGTAACCGGAACCGCTGAGCCGAGGAGTGGCAGGGAGAGGTGGAGGGAGCAGAGGCGGGCGGAAAGAACTGAAGAGAAACGGAAAGAGCCTAAGATGTGAAGACACAGCAGAGGCCAGGCGGAAGGGTCCTAAGCCTGGTTGGAGGAGCCAAGCCCAGCCGAAAAGCGGCGAGAGGTGGCGGAGAGAGCCGAGCCCAGGGGCCGCTGGGAATAGCTGAGAGGTCGTGGGCGGCGGAGAGAGGACAGGCTGGCGGCGCCGCAGGAGGAAGCGGAGGCGAGGACAGCGGAGAATGAAGGCGACCGCGCTGGATGGGAGCCCGGAGCCTCCCACGCGCCCGAACTGCTCCAAGCGCACCGCTGGAGGGTCGTCGACCCGGTCCCCGCTGCCCTCCTCCCTGCTCCTCCAGCCCCGCTGCTGCCCACAGCGCAGGGCAGTCTGGCCGGACAGCGGCGTGTCCTCCGCCCACGACGAGGACGCGGGTGTCCCCACGTCTGGATCCTCCGGACGTGATAGCTGCGTGGAGTCTGGAGCTGATGTCCAATGCGGGGACTGACTCTGGAGGTGCAGAGTCTGACCCGCAATGAGCCCGCAGCCCCAGCCTGTGCGGAAGGCCGCTGGGGGGGCAGTTACCACGCTGGCTGACCAGAGGTCTGGGAAGAGGCCCCCATCCTAGACCAAGACTGGAATGCGAACTGTGGGCCCCTCCTGACCATCTCCCCACTTCCAACACCAATGCCAGGCTCTCATTCAGGGCTCTTGATTGTGTCCAGCAGAGGATTGCTAGAGTAATCGCTCATGGAGCCTCTGGGAGGACGGGGATGGGCTGGACCCCCGCTGAGGCTGCTTCTATTAGCTGTTGTACAAATCCATCGTCATCAGAGCGTTGCTCCCACCTCCTGGTTCAGAGTCTGTGTGGATGCTTCTGATCCACAGAACTGTTACCCTGGCTGCAGTGTGAAGGCTGCAAATGGACGTATCTGGCATTTTCTGCTTTTAAATCAGGAAGCTGGTGTTGTCTTCCCCCAGGATCACAAAGTGAGGGAAGCCAACAAACCCAGGATAGGGGTTCAGTGGCTGAGAAACCAAGAAGGATGACAGATGTCTACTAGGAGGCCCTGTACTTGAAGTTTGTTAAGAGGAATCACTGGAGACCACATGTGTCAGCAACCTTGGGAATTTCCACTCTAATTGTTTATGTTAAAGTTGCTGCAGCTGGAAAGCGTGTATTGGACTTGACAGTCTTCACCGAGGTGGCCACTACTGGTCCAAACCTCTGCCTTTTAGGGCCCTTGCTAAAGGCTCCACCAGTGTTTACATTGAGGAGACCTGGTGCCTAAGCAGACCTGAGCTGACTGGATGGCAGTGAATACGAAGGGTGATGGGAGACATTGATGTTGGGCCACTGAACGTGAGAGTGGGACCAGCAAATGGTGGACCAGAGCAACCCAAATATCATTATCTGATGAATGTATAAACACAATGTGATCTGTATCTCTGTACATTGTATGTTCTTCAGCTATAAAGATATGAAGGACACGTGCTACACCATGGATGCACCTTGAAGACCATCTGCTAATTGAAAGCATCTAGTCAAAGACGACCACTTATTATACGATCCCATTTACATCGAATGTCAAATATGGGCAAATCTGTACAGACAGGAATTAAATTTGTGGTTGTTTAAGTTTGGGGGTGGGAGAAGGAAGTGATGGGTAATACTCAATTATTTCTATTTGGATCTTTTTACAATTTCTATTTATTGATATTCTCTGTGAATTGAGACATCATTCTCTTTATTTTCGTTGGTCCTTTGTCCCTACTTTCCATTAGCCCTTTGAGCGTATATAAGAGAGTTGTTTTAAAGTCTTTGTCTCATGAGTCCAATGCCTGGGCGTCCTCAGGAAAAACTTATGTCAGTTTCCATTTTATTCATATGAACCGGCTATACTTTCCTCCAGCTTCACATCATTTGTAATTTTGTAGTGATTCCTGGACATTTTGTGTATTAGAATGTGGTCCTTGTGAGAATCAGATTCTTCTCTCTCTCCAGGTTTTGCTGTTGTGGCTTTTTATGAGCTGCAATCATCCTTTTGTTTAGTGACTTTTCAAACTATTTTTGCAAAGACTATATTCTTTGATGTGTGTGGTCACTGAAATCTCTTTTCAGTTGTCTTAACAATCAGCAAGTGACCTGACAGAGATTTCTTTAAATACAAGGATCCAAAAGAACACATTTTAACAAAAGAAAAACTTAAAATATCTCTAGTCTTTTTTTTTTTTTTGTGAGGAAGATCAGCCCTGAGATAATATCCATTGCCAATCCTCCTCTTTTTTTTTTTTTTTTGCTGAGGAAGACTGACCCTGGGCTAACATCCATGCCCATCTTCCTCTACTTTATATGGGACGCCATCACAGCATGGCTTGACAAGCGATGCATTGGTGTGCACCCGGGATCCAAAACTGCGAACCCTGAGCAGCCAAAGCAGAGCGCGTGCACTTAACTGCTTGCGCCACTGGGCCGGCCCCAAAATATCTCCAGTCTTTGCAGCTGGGCCCCCTGTAACTCTTCCTTAGACTTTACCCCCTACCTACATGGAACCAACAGATCTGCCAGAGGTGCAAGCTCAGGTCTTCTCAGTTCTTCTCTGAGCATCCGTCCATCCTGGGCATGCACATTGCATTCCGGCTTCCCTGGTAGATGCAGTGGCCGTTCTAAGCCTTGATTCCCCAATAAACTTCCTACTCAGATGCCTCCTTTCCAGATTTTTATGTATCTCTCCTGACCCAGTCATCATCCCTTACCCAGACATCTACCAGTAACATAGACCTTTAAATCTTTCATCAGACAATGACACCACCTGGAATGTCCCTCCTGCCTGAGGGGGAGAAATACCTGTCACCTTCTGCACTGGTCCCTCAGGGACCCAAAAGAC
The DNA here is from genome assembly GCF_020826845.1 of Diceros bicornis minor. Classification (NCBI taxonomy): domain Eukaryota; kingdom Metazoa; phylum Chordata; class Mammalia; order Perissodactyla; family Rhinocerotidae; genus Diceros; species Diceros bicornis. The sequence continues at coordinate 36,901 of NW_026691455.1, forward strand.
AGATCACTACCACCCAGTCACACAATCACCCTATTTGAAGAAGTATGTTATTATTTGTCATCTGTCACGAGGGAGCCATGTGAGGAATCTTGGCTCCCATCCTCTCACATCCTCCGCTGTACCACGGTTTGGCAACAGGTAGGCATTAACCAAAAACACCACAGTGCTTTCTTACCCAAATTCAGCTACGTTTTCCTTCATTAATCACTCCTTTGGATGCTGTAAGTTTTTTATTATAATTCAGAGTTCTGAAACACTTGATTCTGTCAGTTTTGTCCAACTGAACGGTTGCTTCAGTGGAGAGAATGATTCTGTGAGCACATTAATTTGCCTTTGTTGTTAACGGAACTGGGGAAATGTTTTGATATGTCACTTTGTCCTTATTCTCCTTCATGTTTATTTTGTTTGGTGGTTGGTTCTCAAAAATTCTTCTTTCATTTCATAGACTTTCTCTTCCATATGAATTTAAGAATCACCAACACGATTTCAAAAAAAGTTATTTTTAAGTTTATTATGTTGAATCAAGTACTTTTGAGGAAAACAACTCCTCCAATATTGTTATTGAAAACAACTCCTCTGATATTGTTACAATTCATATCTGCCTGACCCAGCTCCCAACCTCAACTTGAGGGTAGAGGATGTAGTCGGTTGAATAACATCTCCCAAAGATTCAAGTTCACCCAGAACCTCAGAATATGACTTTATTTGCAAACAGGGTCTTTGCAGATGTGATTAAAGATCCGCAGATGAACTCATCCTGGATTTAGGGTGGGCCCCCCATTCAATGACTGGTGTCCTTATAAGAAGAAGAGACGACACAGAGACATGGAGGGAAGAAGATCACGTGAAAAACGTAGGCATAGTTTGGAGATCTGCTGCCACAAGACAGGGAAGCGGGTACCACCAGGAGCTGGAAGAAGTGAGGAAGGATTCTCTGCTGTTGATAAACTGAATCAATTGTAGGGTTCCCCTTTTTTCTCACTCAAACCATCATATCCTAATCGTACCTTGTCTTAAAAATTCTGATTATCACGTGGCTTATCATATGGATGTCCTGAAGATCATGGACCACGCCCGATGTCATCATTTAAATTTCTCATGTCCGCAATTATCACATATGAACACCTTCGTTTTTCAATGTAACTCATTGAAATCGTGGTCTACATCTAAGAATTCATCAGGAATAAATTAAAGGTATGGGAAAGAAAACCCAACTAATGTTAACTTAAAATAATTTAACAGAATATAAGAGGGAAGAAAACATGCAATGAGGGAAGAAATTAGCTCATGGTAATGAGACTTGAAGAGTGGATTGTGTTCAGCCACTGAGATGCAGCATACAAATGAGGGGACAGGTCTTGTCCTGACCGTCTGCCAAACCCATCCCTACTCTGATGTCCTCCCAGGTGGCCTCAGACCCTGTCAGTGGCTCCTACACTGTGACCTCTCTCAGCTCCACTCCCCAGAACTCCAGGTCTGGCAGGTAAGAACCCCATGTATACCCAGCTCTACCTCCTGTTAGATAAAGGGTCCTGTACCTGGATCCTATTGGACCAGAGAGGGCCATTTGACACCCCCTGTCCCAGGACATCAAAGGGTTTGGAATATGCAGATTAGCTCCCACTGAGGAATTAGAACAGCCTAATCCTAGGGAGAAGTCAGCCCCACACCAAAGCTGTGGGCTCCAGGAGGGAGCCATCGTTGTGTCAAATCCAGAGGCCATTGTCAGGAGGCACAAGGCACAGCTGTCCACCTCCACTCACTCTCTGCACTTCTGTTTCTCAATCACTGTGAACTTCTGAAATAGGCTTCCTTCCCCATGACTGCTAAGACTGCTCTATCAAAGCTCTTCAAGAAAGTCCAGAAAATTCCAGATCCTTCCAAAACCACATCAGTCCTTTTCCATCCTGACCTAGTAAAAGAGTCCTACCATCTGACTTCTGTAACTTGACCCATTTTGCCACCAAATATTGTTCATCACATGTTTATTGAATAATTATGGTGTGACCTACTCTGTGAGCAGGTGGACAAGTATCGTTGACTCAGGACCTAGTGTCAAGGTGAAGGCAGGGAGCCTGCTGCCAAGATTCACTCAGTGCAAAATGCTCCCAAACAACATTTTCCTTGTTAAGAATCTAAGGTGAACTCTATTTGAAAAAAATCACCGAGGTTATTTTAGGTAACAGATAAGGCTGTAACAGGTAGACTAAGGGCTAGTTAAATTATATGAAAATGGCTTGTATTCGAGTTAGCATTTGGCAAAGATAAGGATACACCTTGTGTTAGAATGAGATATAAAAGCAAGCTTAGTAAAGTAAGACTTTTATGGAATCAAATTAATTTAACGTTAAACAATGTTAAAGCTCTTTACAATAGGTATCATCTTTTCCTGATTGCAAGAATTCTAAAAAAATATAACTAAAAATACTAAATGATCCCTTAGGCCAAATTACCTTTAATATACAAGTGAATAAGAATCATGGTAAGCAGAAATTGCAGTATACAAGGACAAGTAAAGATCTTCTTTCCTGTCACATGAAACCCGAACTTTCACCCACACAACTGTCGACCCTTCACATTTATGTCTCTCAAAAGAGTTTAATAAAGTACAATTATAAAATGACAAAGCATCACGGTCCATAGCAAGAAGAGGGGTTGACATTAAATGAGGCGAGTGAAACTGGGGACTGTTCATGGGGAACCACTTCCCCAGGGCCACAATTCTTGGCTTCTTCAGCATGACCTTCTCCTATTTTCCATCAGGTCCCAGAACATCGTTCTTGGCTCCTTGCTCTCTCTGCCTCCCTGTCAAACCTGTCTGCCCTCAGGGCCTCAGTCAGTCTTTCCTTTGCTTTTTTCACTTTCTGACTCTGTCTCCAGATGTCTACATAAGTTACGGGCTGTGTGTAGAGTGGTTGGGGGAGACTGAGACCCACTCCTGGGATCACCTCTGCCCAGTCTGAAGACTGTGTGGCACTGGGGTTGAGGCTGGGATTTAGAGACCCAGCACCAACACAGCCCAGGGATTCACCTGGACCACTGGTGCAATTATATTTAAGGTATTTGTGATATAGAAAGTACTTAAAAGTTCTCCTTCACTGCAGCAGGCCCGGAGTCCCTGCAGTCTCCTGTATGCACAGACTTACTGAAGGTTCTGCAAGGTCTCCTCCCGTTGACTGTACCTGACCTCATTGCCAGGGTGGAAAGTTATCCTTGTAACTGGTCTCTTGAAAATGCACCTGGTGAGTCTTATAGGAAGTACAGACCTTTCACGATGTCTCCACTTGCTCTTGGTTAAATGGACCTGTCTTTTCTTCTCTGAAGTCTGCAGCATCATATTTCTTTTGAGCTTCCCCTTTGAAAACAAAATGAAATGTGAAATCTGAATGAAATGGGGGATGCAGACTGCCAGCCATGGAGAATGTTCTCACCTCATTTGGATCTTCCATCCTCCTGTATCCTGGAGAAATATCTCTCAAACTGCCCTGTGCATCACAATCATCTAGAGAGTTGTTAAAACACAGATTGCTGGACCTCAACCCAAGGATCCTTGGGGAGGTCTAAGAATTTGCACTTCTCATTGTTCCCTGATGATGCTGATGCTGCTGGCACAGGCACCACACACTGAGAACTAGATCCTTGGACATCAAGATGATATGAGTCAAGGGCAGAGAGGACTATGAAAACTAGATGGTTGTGTGCCCAGAGCATAGTAATTTAGTGCCTCATCTCTAATGAAATCGCGTTCCTCTCAGCAATTTAATGCTCACTTCACTTGCACACCTAAGTCCCATCTTCACTCAAATACTGTCCTGTTCATAAGTAAATAACTCACACATGCCATATTCCCATCACACAGTCCTATCCACTGTAAATAACCATTTTTCCTCCCCTGACTCTTCCTCTCTCCTCCTACTCCTCCCTGTTAATCTGGGCTACACCATCTGACTTAACACAATTGACGCTTCTTAGAAGTCAATCCTGCTCTCACATTTGTTCCACTTCCACACCCTCTTCTAGGCCATCGCATCCATTTCCCTGGCTTCAAATACCAGTAATGAACTAGAAATGCCCATAGAGTCAGCACAGATCTGGCTTCAACCCTGAGACCCAAATACCCATCTGCCCACTCACCACATCAGTGATAACTCGATGACTCAGCTTGCAGTTAGCAGGTCCCAAGTTGAACAAACCAGTTCTCCAAATAATCACCCATATCTCAGGGTCCCCTAATCTCACTTGTTTGTACTGATATCCTGTCTACACCTGAGTGTCATTCTGGACACCCTGCCACTCCACACTTGTACATCAATGAACCATCCGTCCTCCCTCCTGAATTCACCTAAAAATTCTCCATTTTTGAATAATGCTTGAGCACCTTTCAGATTTCCTACAAATTCTATTTCCACAGAGCGGCATTTCCTGATCCAGCCATCAAAATTAATGTCACATTGTCTCTGTTAATTTTTAAAATTTTTAATTGTACGTGTATTATCATCTATTTCTCTCATAGTGATTTTCTCACTGTATTGGATACTCCATGAAGTGAAGACTAATGTGGACTGTAATGTTTTACACTGCCGTATTCACTCACTGCTGTGCCCTTAGAAGATACTCAATATATTTATTGAAAGAAATTATTCAAACTCCAATAAATACTTTCTAAAATTTTCAAACAAATTCACTCGACTGAAGTTATACAAGGATATAACATGGTTTGTGGTATACTGCAATAAATTATCACTAATATTGCAAATCCTTTCTGTCTGTAATTCATTTTAAGACTCTAGCCACAATAATCTATTTGAATTGTAAACCTAATCAGTGCACCTTTCCTTTACAATCTCTCATTTCTGTCTTCAGATACTCTTTTTTTCTGTGTGTGTGAGGAAGATCGTCCCTGAGCTAACATCTGCCAATCCTCTCTTTTTTTTGCTGAGGGCTAACATCCATGCCCACCTTCCTCTATTTCATGTGAGATGCCGCCACAGCATGACTTGACAAGAGGTGCGATGGCGCACCCCGGGATCCGAACCGGTGAACCCTGGGCTGCCTCAGCAGAGCGCACTCACTTTATTGCTTGCGCTATCAGGCCAGCCCCTCAGATACATTTTAACAGTGAAGTCATAAATCTCGTTTCATCCCTGTTGTCCTGCCATAATGATTAATACCATCCCTTTCATTCTTCAACATGTCCCAGTTTGGAGGGAAAGTTATTTGATCCTCCCATTTATAGAGCACCTATAATAAGCCAAGTTATGTACTAAAACCCATGATCCAGAATTTAACTTAAAAAGTCACTGCCCCTGTTTATTTTAATCTTAGTGAAAGGGATGAGTTAATAAAGAGACCCTACCACAAGTCACTTCACTCCATCCTCCTGCCCACCACAGACTCCCACAGAGATCAGCCTAGGACCCTCAGCAGCCTCCCCACAGTTGCCCCCTCCAGGACCACCCAACGTCCCCCATCAGCTACCAGGGGCGGCTTTTGGCAAATCCCAGGTTGTGCGGTCCCTGCCACACCCCCACAAATCCACCCTCGGCCCAGCCATTCCAGGCCTCTACCTGATCACTTCCAGGGCAGGCATTTCAAGCTCTGGGGCTCTAGGAGCTGGGCTGGAGGAGGAGGGACCCCTCTCTTGGGGAGGCCTCCAGCCGTGAGGGAGGAGACCGCCTCCTCTGACACCTGGACCCTCCCCCTCAGGCCCCCTCACCTGCTGCTACCTCTCCTGGGCTCCCTGGGGGTCCATCTCCAGGATGGGCCTCACAGAGGTCACATCCTGCAGGTTCAAGGACAGGCTCCAGAGGCCATGCACCCTTCCCCGAGTCTCCCAGGCCCCTGATCTTGGACCCTGGACATCTGGTGTCTATGGCTCCTCCCATTCTAGAGTGCTCTGATTCTAGTCAATCCCAGCTCCAACACTCTCTCCTCTGTGCCCTCAGGCCTTCCCAGACCCCTAAGCCTCTCTCTTCATCAGGAAAGTGTGAGAAGGACTCCCCATGCCTCTCAGGGTTCCCTGAGGACTCACTGTCATCTGACTGTCACCAGTACTCTCCCCTCGCCCCTCAAGGAAGAGGAGCACAAAGCTCTTCCACATTCCTCTCCCCCTTGTACCTCATCACCCCTGTGAGGCCTGTACCACAGATCATCTCCCTCCATTTCCCAGATGAGGAGACCGAGGCCCACAGAGGGGCGGTGACGTGCTCAGGGGCCCACAGAGGAAAGACCGCTCCCCCTCCCAGCCAGAGGCCCTGTCCCCCGGCCTTCACTCCTCCTCCAGACACACCTCTGAACAAGGTCCTGTCCTTTGCACTCTCGGGGTGTGTCTAGGTGCTTAGTCAGGCTGAGGCATGGATGGGGAGGCAAAAGGTGTCTCAGGGGGCATATCCAAGTGGCTTCTGCCTGTCCCAGCCCCTGGGATTTTCTGACTCCAGGCTGGACCTGAGGCCATGCCAAATGCCTCAGCTCCCTACAATCCTCTCAGGATTGTCCCTGCACAGAACTCCTCCTTCATTCACTCAGGAAGGGGACCACTTTCAGCCACATCTGAGTGACAGTGTAGGGGGTGACCAGGATGCTGTGTAATGGTGACATTTGCATCCTTTTTTACTTGGAAACTTCTAATGTCCTGTCAGGAAGGTCCATTCAGAATCTGTAGGTTTCCCGATAATTGTCATGGCCATCTGGGGAGTATCCTTGTCAACAAGGCACCGGGGTAGACTCTCACTGGGTTTTCAGCAATGACCACTATCGGGATAGAGTGCAGAGTCCCAGAGAGCACACAGTTCTGTCCCAGATCCACCATACATTCCAAGCCTGGGCAGCCCGTGTGTCCACCTGGCCTGTGTGACCACACAGTGCACGTCCCTGGGGCAGGCAGGGTGCTCTTCCCTGCGAGGTGCAGTGAAGACCGAAGGAGCAGCAGGGGCCTGGCTTCCTGAGGACAGACTGGGCTGCTTTAGGAAGAAAGGAACCCCCACCCACTCCATCCACCCACCAGCTTGGAGGAAGAGGGCCAGCTGATGGGCCCGCATGGAAGCCAGAAATCTGCTCATTCTGCCAGCTCCTCACCTCCTGGAACAGTCCAACCAACACCACTCTACGCCATGACAAAGGCTTCCTACCCCAAACAGTCCCCACCTGCCCCTGCAGCTCACACCCCCCGCTTCCTGTCAATCTTGACAAGACACACCGTTATTTCTCAGGTAACCTTAAGTGAAAAAATTACCAAAGAACACCCTGCCTGGTCCCTCCTCCCCCTTTACCTTCCCTCCTTCCAGATCTCGAGCCTCCACTCACCTCCGTGAGCAGTTTCCTCCTCTCCCACTGGTCCATTCTGCACAAGGTTTTAAATTTTTTGCAGTTCCTCCTGAGGAGGGAAAAAAGGAATGAAACACTGTGGGGTGGTTTAAAGGTAAATCTCTTTTGTTTGAAAATGCAGAATTATACAGACGGCCTGGATGAACGTTTTCAATGTGTCCTCTGAGCCCAGAGGTCTCTGGGACTGGGGAGGGGGCTCTCCTGTTGCCACCTGGGGCCTTCAATCTCTTATCTACTGAACAAACCTGTTTTAAAGAGTTTTGATTTCAGGTAGACAGAGAGTTCTGTTGCTGCAAAGCAAACACTTGAAAATCTTCAATTTGGTTCAAGCCAGGGTCTGGCACTTCGGGAAACTGATTCTTGACGCAGAATCACTGGCCTAAGTTTCCAGAAAGACTCCATGCCTCCCAACCAGGTCAGACCCTGTCCCCAGGGTTCATTGTCTCCCAGGAGGTCCCAGCTTACTGAAGGGCAATGGCAGCCCTGTGGGGGGTGTCTGGTCCACACAGGTGGTGCCTCTCATGGAGAGAGGTCTACCCACCTGGACACCCGTCTCCATGTCTTTTTTAAACGCTGAATGGAGGGGCTCTGCATTGCCCAGAGGATGGCATGGAGTGAAGAGAGGATCCTCAGGCCTTGGCAATTCTGGGGAAGGGAAGAGAATGTGTTGTGAGGGGGAGCTGGAGCCCTGCTTCCTCTGGCTTCTGTTCCCTCATGGACGTCTCCTGTCCTGGATGAGACAGAGGCTCAGGAAACCCGGGAAGAGCACAGCTGGACCCTGAGGAGGAACACTCCCAGGGAGGAGGATTTTAGCTCAAGCCAAGGAAGGAGCCCAGGATGGGGTGAGCTTCCTACCACTGGGACCAGGAGTCAGGTCATCGAGGCCCTGGCAGGAGGGGCCTAAGGATTGTGTGAAGGCTCAGACCACAGACTTCAATCCTGAGAACTGAGTAAGGAGAAGGAACGGTTACCACGACTCCAGAGAGGGGTTCCCAGGGACTCCCACATCTTACCTTGGCCACCTGGATCCAGAGCTCCACCACCCTGGCCCTGTCCTGGGCCGTCATGCTCGGGTCCCCGAGGCAGGTGGTGATGACATATTTGACCACTCTGCTAAAGTGGGTCATGGTGGCATGGATAGTGGGTGCAAGGTGCTCATTGGCCCTATTTTCCCACTGGGACCAGATGGAGTCCAGGAAGTCGTGGGACATCACTTTCTTGAAGAGCTCCTGGGGAGGACAGGGAGTGTCACCCAGCCCTGCCACAGCCCAGCTCAGCGTCCGCAGCCCCCAGTCCCAGGCCGGGTCAGTGATGAGAGCTGGAGCTCAGGATGCTGAGAATGCGGCCTGAGACTTGTGGGAGTTCCTGGGTGTTGCCTGTGTCCCCTGAGGGTACCCAGCACAGGATGACCCAGGACCCGATACTGTGGCCCAGGGAAATGACATTTGCTCACCGCCCAGTCTCACTTCGTCCAAGTACCAGAACTCGGCTCCTGCTTGACCATCTCTAGGGACATCTTCCAACCATTCTGATCATCCTGGGGTCTGACTCCTCTTTCAGATGCACATTCCCCCAAGGGAGCAACAACCACGGGCTTGGTTTGTCTGCCATGTAGTCATGTGCACATGAGGTGCCTAATAAGTGCTGAGCCTGTTGAGGCCTCCTGGGCAAATGAGTGAACTACCCAAGGACGAGACAGCACTTCAGTGTGCTCCTTTCCCTCACCAAAGCACAGACTATGCCCAACTTCCTCTCTGCTCCACCTCATCCATCTGTACAGCCACTCTGCATGGCAGCTGCTCTCAGTGTCCATCTCTACTGTTCACATGAGGACAGCAAAGGCTTGGGAGTTAAGAAGGCTGCTCAGGTTACATGAGGGTAAGCAGGGAAGCTGGACCGAGATCATGGGATTCTGGATCAGGAAATGGCAGGTCTGGGGCAGCTCATGGCACAGGGAAGGCCGGCCCCACCTGCCCTGAAAGCCCCACTGCTCACCACATCCATCAGTGTCAACTGCTCTGCCACCAGCCAGGGAGGGAACTCCAAGAAGTCAGGCTTCTCCTCCCTCAGAAGGTTCTTGGTGGTCACGTCTCAGGGGCAGGTGGGTTCTGGGGCTGGATCTGGCTCTGCTGTTATCTCTCCAGGTGGAAGGAGGATTCTCCCTGGAGCCAATGGTCCATCTGACTCCTGCTCAGGAGCTGGCACTGGGGCTGGAGCTGATGTTGGTGGTGGCTCTGGCCCTGGAGTGACTGATGGAGGTGACACTGGCTCCAGCTCTGGCACAGGTGGTGGAACTACAGCTGGAGCTGGATCTAGCCGTGGAGCTGGCCCTTGCTCTGGCTCTGGAGCTGGGGGGAGCTCTTGAGATGGTACTGCAGCAAGAGAAAGAAACAATGTCACTCAGGTAGCTGACTTCCCCTGTGCCTGTCAAAGACAGGAAAGACCCCACTGTCTTGAAGGGAACAAAGCCTCTGAACACTCAGCAAGTTTTCTTCCAAGACTACAGTCACCTCACCTTCCAGCTCTGCCTCAATGAGCCGTGGATGCTCCAGCTGGACCTGGAGAAGGTACACGTGGCCCTGCAGCCCTGAGCCAGGCAAGCTGACATGCAGAGAGGCCAGCTTCACCGTGAAGCAGGGATAGTGGAGGGGCTCCCAGAAATCCTGCCCTGGGTCCAGGCAGGTTCATACCAGAGAAGAGATGGCACTGGGGGAGGCAAGTGGGCAACAGAGTCAGAGGCCTGGCCTTTCCCTCCGCACTTCTCCCCCAAGGCAACTGGTTTGGGACTGGGCCCCTATGCCTGCCCCTTCCCATCCAAGGGAGAGCCCCACGACAGCAGTGGTCCCTGTGAGGCTATCCTGGCAGTGGCAGGTCTGCTTATACAACAGGTTGAACACAGACTCTGTAGTGACTCTCTTCTTGCTGACACTCTTCTCCCAAAGGGCTGGGACACAGCCCAGCCCAGCCCTCCATGCACTTGTACAACTGGAGTGAGCACTGAGGCAGATTTGTGAGCAGGTTGCTCACACATCTCCTATCTTGGGCCTGGAGGTTGATTTCAGAAGAGGTGGGTGTGGGGAGGCAGATTTTGATGGGTCTGTGGTGGGAATGGGTCTCTTGGGGACAACTCAGCCAAGCCACCCCTCTGATTCCCAGGGGTCCTGACACCCATCCAAGCTCTTTAAGTCCTGTCCTCTTGGATTGGAAGCCACCAGACCTCGGCCTTCCCATGGAAATAAAAAGATGCATGAGGGGGCCGGCCCGGTGGCGCAAGCGGTTAAGTGCACGCGCTCCGCTGCGGCGGCCCGGGGTTCGCTGGTTCGGATCCCGGGCGCGCACTGACGCACTGCTTGGTAAGCCATGCTGTGGCGGCGTCCCATATAAAGTGGAGGAAGATGGGCACCGATGTTAGCCCAGGGCCGTCTTCCTCAGCAAAAAAGGAGGAGGATTGGCGGATGTTAGCTCAGGGCTGATCTCCTCACAAAAAAAAAAAAAAAAAAAAAAAGATGCATGAGATGTGGGTTCTGAAAGGCCCGCCCCAGCCACAGCCCCCATCTCTCCCTCCACACATTGTTCTGTAGAGACAGGAAGCCCTTCTTCGGGACCCAAAGACCTCTCACGTTTTCCGATGGTCCTGCGCTCTGCCCTCCTGGCTGGAATAAGGAAAGATGCCTCTAGATGTAAAGGAGGCTATCAGGGCACCACTTAGGATGTACGATGGAGGACAGGACCTGCGAATGATGTCCAATGTGACTGTCTGACTCTCAGACGACAATTGAGGCCCAGCCATTGTATCTCCTTTATTCACTGAGCTTTACTAAGTGTCTCCAAAAGTCCCGCATGTAGTAGGTGCTTAATCTACATGGTTGCATGAGTGAAGTCCAACCAGAACCGTCCCAGACACCTGAGTGGTACTGGGGCCCCTCTGCTACCACAAGAGATCCCTGATTGGCTACCACAAGGAAAACGACCAAGACCAGCTGGACAGAATCTCCACCTCCTTGACAGGGTGGTTTCCATGTGCTTTTCCAAACTCAGAAAGGCCACATCCCAGAAAAGGATGAGGCAGACTACTTTTCGTGACAAAGAGAGAAATAATAATCATGAAAACCACAGCATGTCTACAGCCCTCTCTGCAGATCCAGGCACCAGGTAAGCACCTGCCATTGCTGATCCCATTAGTCCCTACATGAGCACCATGAAATTTATCCCCCCCCCCCACTTTTCAGAAGAGCAAACTGAGGCTCCGTGAGATGCGGGGATTTGCCCAAGGTACACAGCTGGCAGAGGGCAGAGTTACCACTGTGCTGAGGAGGGAGTGGTTACTCACCTAGTAAACAGCTGGTCCAGGACCCGGTGGGATGTGTCTGAGGCTGATTAGTTGACCATGAAGGTGGTGAAGCTGGAGATGTTCCTACTCAGTAAAGTTGGTGCCATGGACTCTGTCAGCTTCTCCATCATGCCGCCTGGAAGGCACGCATCCTGCAGGCCTCATTTAAATTCACAGTGGACTCATGCTCACACTGGGGGAGAGGAGGAGGGACATACAGTCAGTGACACAATGGTGAACCACCAGGAGGACTGAGGTGACTTTCTATCCTCCTGTGAAACTTGTGGAGAGAGGTGGAGGTCCAGATTCCTTTGAGAGTGGTACTGTGGGGCACTCTAGTGAGAAAATTTGGGGCAGCTGTTCCCAGCGGAATCTCAGATTTGAGTCTGGATTCTAGTACTGCATTGATCATCTCAGGGCCCTGGGTGTGAAGAACCCTCTGCACCCACACTCACATCAGACCAGCCCTGGTCATTGATGGACTGGTGCACCTGTGTCCACTCCAGGGAGATGGCAAACTGGAAAGCATCCACCAGCTCCGTGACCATCTCCTGGGTGCAGCTCTGCAGTGACAGTACACAGTAGTCAGGCCAAGGGGGATCAGGGGTCTGCCTGGACTTTGCCACAGTGGGAAACCCCAACACAGATCAGGCACAGAGCGGCATCAGCACAGACTCCACCAGGGAAGGAATGAGAGGCACCTTGAGGTCCTGGCATTCACATGCGGATAGAGGAGCTTAGTCCCCAGCACTCACCTTCCTCTCCTGCAGCCAAGATCTTGAGTACAAACATGACACACTGCCCGAATCACACCATCTAGCTTCCTGCTCCTGCCCAGCCTGGATCCTCCTCATCCCCAACTTCCCTAACTCCACCTCCCCCCCAAAAACACACAATGAGGGTCAAGGTGTGTGGGGCTGTCCTTTTGGGATCACAGTTCTGGCCTGACCTAGAGTGGCCTGCCGTGGCCTAAACTGTTACCTGATTGTTTCTCCTGCCAAAAGGCCACACACATTCGAGGTGAGGGCTGAGCCGATGTCTAAAGTGAATTAACATGCTCCCATTCTGGGCTTTCCGGGGGCCAGAGCCTCGGAAAGTCACGGGACAACATGAGAACATCATGCTGTGTCGAGTGTCTCCACTCAAATGAACATGACAGGAGGCTGTGATTAAAATGTGGGTGCCTGGTAACCAGAGTTCTAAGTTCTGTTGGGGGCTGTCACCAAGGACGTGAGGTCACTTCTTCAAGGTTCTATTACTTGACCCCTTCCTTCAATGAGACCCACCCTAATCCCCCACTAGGCTGTTGGCTGCTCTCCCTCCTTGACCATGTCATCTCCATCACTGTACACAAATACCCATCACCACCCTCCCCACAGCTTCTTGGGAGTGGATCCAGGTCCCAGCTTTGAGGAGACAGAGCTGAGGTCAGACCTCTTTTTTCCTACCAGTTCTGTGTCCTGGAAAAGCTGCTGTGCCTCTCAAGATCTCCCTAGTCTCCCAAGCTGCACAATGAGGATTGCACTAAAAACAGCTTCCTAGGGACCTCATCAGGTATATATGCGATAATACGTACAACACCTGTGGGCTGGTGTCACATGTGTCTAATGCAGACAATTAGAGATGGAGGAAGTACAAGGAGTAGGACATCACATAGAATAGCAGTCAGAACTTCTCTGGGTCCCAGATGTGTGATCTTTGGTAAGACACTGCCACTCTGAGCCTCATTTTCAGGTCTGCGTCCTGAAGGGGTTGAAATTAGAGGAAATTCAGACATTGTGATCCACAGGCATTAACCCTTCCACGGTCCCGTTTTACTCAGAATCAGTCCCAAGAGCCTCATGTTGGCCTATGTGGTGGCAGCCTCCACAATGTTCCCAATGCTCCTTGCCTCCTGGAGTGCACATCCTTGTGTCACCACTAAGTGGTCAGTATCTGGCTTCTGAACAACAGAACACAGCCAAGGTGATGGGATGTCATTTCCAAGTTTTAATTACAAAACGTCTGTCACTTCCCACTTACTGACTTACTTGGGTTCCCTACTTACCTCCCTCCTTCTGTTTCCATCTCTCTCTCTCTCTCACTCTTACTATCGCTCTCTATCAAATCACCAGAACTGGGAATGCAAGTGTTGATGTTGTCAGTTGCACTATGTAGAGGCTCCATAGGAGAGAACTGAGGGAGTGCCCAACCAACAGACAGACAGGAGCTCAGACTCTCGGTCCAAATGGATCCTGACAAAACCCATGTAGGTGATCTTTGGTGGAAATCTTCCCCCATTGGAGCCCTGTGGAGACCACAGCCCCTGCTTCACAGAGACTTTGAGGCAGAGGCACCCAGCTAAGCCATGCCTGATGCTTGGCTCCCAGAAATTGTGAGATGATAAATATTTGTACTTTATAGGTGGCAGGTTTTGGAGTAATGTTACAGAGGAACAGAAAGTAACAGTCTGCCATGTCCCAGGATCCAGCCTGATCACCCTCCTCTCTCCCCTTCTCTCTCTTTTCAGGCTCCCTCCAGCCACACTGGCCACATTTCTGACCTTCCCTGGTCAAACTCGCTTATTCCTGTGAGTTTCTGCACCAGGGAGCCTTCTCCTTGACACACTAACTCTTCCCAGACATAGGCAGGGGTGCTTACACTTATCATTCTGGTCACAGCAAAGGTCTGAAATGCCTCAGGGCAGCCTTTCAGAACCTCCCAGCACAGTCTCTACCATCACAGATCTCACATCCAGAAGAGCATTACATGATTTCCTCCTCCTTCCTCCCATTGAGATAAAATGAGTGCATGAGGAAGGGCTGTCTACTTTTGCTGAAGCAGAGGCAACTCCTTCTGGTTATACCAGGCACAGGACTGTCTCTTCCAAGCCGAGTTTTTCCCACCACGAGTCCATTGTTTAAGGAAACCGTCATTCCCTCTCTTTCATGGGTCTGGTTTCCCCAAGAACACAGGGAACCAGCCCCTCTCCCTGTGCTGCATCACCATAAACCCACAGCCAGAAGATAAGCACCGGGTTAAAACACCACCAGATCCTGAATTCAGTCACTGCTGAGACCCTCCCATCAATGTTGTCATTCAATGGTGACTCCTGAGGACACCTTTCCCCTGAGACCCACTCCCAGCCTGTCCTCAGCTTCTTATAACAACACTGAGATTCCCTCAGAGTCCTCCCAACCTGGGCAAGAAACATTCTGAAATGATCTCTGTATTGATTTTCAGGGACTGGAGACACCGGTAGATGTAATTTGAGTGTGTATGTGCAGTAGTTTCTACGCAGGTATTCTATTTTTCAGACACAGATAAAATAGTGTGGTTACTCAATGCACAAAGAAAATGGATAACCGATCAAATTTTTTCATGATGTGAAGTCTTTAGAGAGTAAATGTCATGGTTAAGAGCACAGACTATGGAGCTAACTCCTCACGTCCAAATTCCAGCTCAATCTCTTATTAGATATTTGTATTGACTGAGTTCTTTACCTGATTGGTGCCTCAGTTTCTTCATCTGTCAGTTGGCAATATGATCAGCATACCTATTTTGTAGGTTTATGGAGAGTATTAAAGGAGTTAATGTTTGAAAAATGCTTGGAACACCTAGTGTATTACCAGTGCTGTACCTATATTTTAGAAAATCTTCTGACACTGCCTGTGAGCCCCAGAGGGTGAGCCTGTTGTCTGGATGTACGCAGAAAGCACTCCATGACATACGATGAATAAATGAATGAACAACATTGGCGAATGCATTACCAATGTCACCTATGTCATCCTACAGGCATTCCCAAGCCGAACCACAGGCAGACATTCCTGCTCTGTCCTGCATCACATTCTCTCGAGGAATCACTGGGGCTTCTTGGACCCTGGTAACCGTGCACACTAAAGGTTCTTTTCTGTCAGCAAACCCCAGTCTTTGTCCAATTGCTGCAGCTCACAGGGTTTATGCTCTGATCCTTGTCTTCACTGGAGGGAGAAGTGCCATCCCCAGAGCTGGGCACACGCAGAGCCTGAGCCTTGGAGAAAATGATTCCCTGGCCCTGGGGCAGGTAGAAGAGCTCAGGGACAGAGTGGGATTTGGGGAAAATCCTCCAGGTGTTGTCAGAAGGGATGGAGGCAGGGGATGTGTCAGAAAGGACTGGTCTGGTTGGTGGGCCTTGGTGGTTAAATAGTAGGAGGGGGTGGGAAGTTTCGTAGGTTCTGGCATAATACAATGAATATGATGGTCATGAAATCAGAATCAGCCTAATTAAGGCCAAATTAACCCAATGTCAGCTGTTCCCTGACTCTCTAATCCAGTAGTGACTTATAATAAGGGTATTCGTGTTCTATCATCTCCTTTTCATTGATTGGCTAGAGTAATTATTCTTTACATAACCTGGCCACTTTTACATAGTAAAGAAAAAGTGAGTTTTAAAACAACCCTCCTTGGAAAAGTCTCCCTAACATATTGAATTTATAACAGAAAACAGCACAGGAAATTCACCACATATCTTGAGCTGTATTCTCTGGTTTTAGATCTTCCTAGTTGGTAAATTACCTTGACTTCTGACTTCTTTCTTGAGATTAGTCCACTTAGGACTAAGTAGGAGTGCAACCTCATTCCATGGGAGAAGAGGTGGGACTCTAGGAAGAGGTTTTTTTCATTCTGTCAGTGTGTGCGTGTGTCTGTGTGTGTGTATGACAGTTTTTGCTGCATCTTGCAGTGTGGGTCAGTGTAGACTCATATTCTAGGGAAAAAATGTCCCTAACCACTGTCTCTGGACTTTATTTTCACTGATGCCTTCAACGGCACTGTCCAATAGTAACATTAAGCACTCTATATTATAGAATTTAATTTTTTTCTTAATAGCCACATTTTAAAAAATGAAAGCCAACAGGTGAAACTAATTTTAATAGTATATTTTAACCCACTATAACCAAGATAGCATCAATGTGGGTGCACTCTACACAAAACTTCATAATGAAAGAATTTACATCTTTTTCCTGGGTTTAATAAATCCAGTGTGTACTTCCCACTTACAGCACAATCTCCATTTGTAAGTTGAGTTTTTTCAAACATATTCTCTGTACTGAGATTTAATGTTCACAGTTGTCAAATAACAGTCACTAGGAGTGGAGTGGATGATAATTTCACTACTGATTAAAGCTCTAATGGAGCTATGAACACCAACTGGTCAATGGGCTAATCAAGTGAATAGTCATATAGTACAGAAGAATGGTATGATTTGGGATTTAGAAAAGGACTTGGGAAAGTGTGTCCTGACAGGAAGCACCAGGGATTTTGTTGTTGAGAGTGACAAGGACAAAATGAGAATAAAGTCGTACTCATAAGTGTCTAACAAGATGGGGGAGAAGAAATGACATGCAGTAGTCCTGAGTTTTGACCTCGAGCTTTCTGTTATTGACTCAAATCTCGTTGATGATGTCCCAGGACACAGGTCAGATTAATCCCCACAGGGAGAGAGGGAGGGTAGAAGTACAAGGCATCTGACATAATTGTCCTGGGAAGACAGGCTTTTTTTATCACTCTGATCCACATTCACAATTTATTTTTATAGGGTAAGAGGAAAAGAAGTATGATGATCAAATCATCACAGAGGAAGCGACATGATTGTGGAAACCAATCCAACCAAAAGCCTGGTTTGAGAATCTCCATCCCTTTGAGGATGTCCAGTTACATATTCAAGAGGCCAGTTACTAGAATCTCATCCTATCCTGGCAATGAGGTCAGATGTCATCAAAGGGAGGAAACCTTGGAGCAGCCCGAACAAATCTGCTGAAAGAAGAGACTGCAAGTTTTTCAGGTCTGCAGAGTGCAAGAGAACTGTTAAGTCCTTTGGACCTTGCCAAAGCCCTGCTGAATCTTGCACTTAGTTGCACAGGTGCATCACTGCCAGGTGTGCTCGCAGGTGGTCTGAATTCCAGTACCATGCCCACCCCTGCCTGGTCTTCAGATTAAGCACAGACTATCCCAGGAGCTGCTCTGTACGTCCCACAGCTCCTTTACAAACAAATTCTGGTGACTGAGGAGGATATCAGGAAACAGGACGAGAAAGTGAAGACAGCAAGAGAGAGACTGGCGATAGCACTCATGCAGACAGACTTGCTAGCGAGGCAGGGAGAGTGAGTGGCCAAGAAAGACATCCCGACAAACACGATGAAGAAAAGACAAAACGGTGCAGATGACATGGAGCTCACACTACATTAATGCCTCTGCAGGGGTCCTGATATCTTCTTGCTTTGAGCTCTTGAAACTTTAATATGTACCAATAGTTTTCTTTTCTTTGATTCCTTTGCATGACAGAGAAGATACAGACAGTGATCCTTCTGAGGTGAGAGATTGAGTTTCAGGTGAGGAGAGAAAGGAGATCTTTCTTTCTCATTTTGTTCTCTCATTTTCCTTTCCTAAGTGTTATGCATTTGTATTTTAAGATCAACAGAGAGTTATCACAGTCAGGGGATTCTTTCGAGTTTTGCCCTCACAGTCACAGAGAAAACATACCTAGTCCAAATGGATTGTCCTTTTTGTGTAATATTCCAATAGATTCCAACATAATATTTCACTAAAGAGCTGTTATATCTGTCTTCTCAAAAAAGACACCTACTTCTGGGTCTCTATGTTTCTGGTATTTGTTGCATGTTGAATCACAGCCGCACATAATGAAATACTGGATTGTCCCTTTTTTTAGATTTATATGTGTTGGAAACTTCATTCATGAAAATTGATATGCCATTGCGGTATCATGCTGTCAGGAGAACGACTGTTTTCAGCATCACAAGTCTCACAATAAGCCAGTGTGTTGGGATTTGTCTATTTGCCTGATCGAGTATGTTGCACTGTTCGAATCCTCTTTTTCATAACTTACTTTTGTCCCACAGATTTATCAGTTTCTGAGAGCAATGTGTTAAACAATAATAGAGTGTCTTAGTATTTATATCTTCCCTAAAAAATGAGTTATTTTTTAGCTAAGTCTTCTCTCCTTTATACTTCCATGTGGTAATCATCTGGAATTTTGGTTCTAATGTATTTTTAATGTCTTGTTTTAAAACTAATACTAAATTAGACAGACTGTTTTTTCCTTTCCTCGTGACTCCTGTTATCTTTTCCTGGGTTCACTTTTCTTCTTCCTGATGTACATTTTTACCGCTTCTTTCACTGCGGGCCTGTGGGAGGTCAACTTTGAGTCTGTTTGTAGGTCAGATAACGTCTTACTTTCTTTGACACATATTTTGAACAGGTGTTTATTTAAGCTTTGTTGTAATTATTTTCCTTCTTTGTCAAGTTATTTAATATATCTGAGCCTCAATATCTTTAGCTTAAAATGGGAATAAAACCCTAAAAATAGTGACTGTAACTGAGATAATACACGCAGAGCTTGCCAGTCATGTTGCTTAGCAGAAATTAGTCAATAATGATAACTATTATTAATCATTATAATGATATTATTATAATAATGTAATATATAATAATATATTAATGTATAATAATAATTAAATATTAATTTATAATTATAATGTACAGTGTATAACGTATAATGTATGTAATGATTAATAATATTATTAATCATTATAATCTTCAAGTGTGCATTCTCAGAGAATCACTGCTTAAGATTGAGAATGTGAAGCTCACACACAAAAAGTATGAGAGAGTGTCACGACTGTGAATTTAATTCTCAGCCCCTCGATATCTTCAGCTGTGGTCGTCTGCACAGTGTGTACAGATAATGTAATCTGTTCCCACAGACCCACGGCAGAACAGCGCAGCCTGCCTCATGCCTGGGATGCTCTAGACTGCTTGTTGGGGAGTCTCTGCTGTGAGGCTAATTGGACTCTGTACAGAGAAAGATGAAAAAGACTCTTTCTGTTCCCTCAGTTTTCTCCCCCCGAGTTTTATTCACTTTTACATCCAGAGCAGATACTCTCTTCCCAGAGCCTTGGTTTTTCTCTGGGATTCAGGCTTCCCAGACAGCTAGTCATTTCAGCTCCCAAGGCCCTAGGTGACTGCAGAGTCATGTCTCACCCACTCCTCCCAACTTGGCCTGTTTCCCATCATGGAGGACCCATGAGTGGGGAGAGGAGCCATCGAGGGAGATTGATCTGGAAGTCCTGGTGAATCTGAGCTTCAGAGAATGAAGCAGAAAAGAGGAAACTGAGACTGCCAGGGCTTCAGTGGGGGAGGAATATGGAGGAACTGAGAGGGGTGTGATGGCTGCACAGAGTCAAGGGGAGGGATGTTTCAAAGTTTCCTAAGAAGGGAAACCTTGCACTGAAGTGAGGATTCGATATTACACGATGGCAATATCTTTGCTGGTTTCACCAATTCTGGTATCCCTGAGGGATGAACTGGTGTGACACCACAGGACAGAAATTCAGTCATTTTCAGGACTTAAGGAAGGTGAAATCTTTCAGCATAGTCCCCTGTAAGCCAGTTAGTGGCCAAGTCTAGAAAGGCTCGGAGCCTGTGTCCGTCCAATGTAGGTTCGTTGTGTTCCAGGCAAGTTCCTCTAGACACCAGCTGGGAAAACGGGACATCAGACCTAGTCAGATCTAGTCATCGCAGCTTCCGTAGGTCGTCATGAGGCAGGTAATAGCCCAGGCGTCATCAGTGGACCTCATAGTTTTCCTCCTTCTTCCGCTGACAGACAGTGACTTGTGAGGTGAGGAGAGCGCATCAGAATGGTCCAGTCAGCTGCCCAGTATGAGAGACTCCAGGGGAAGGAGATGCCAAAGCCACAGAGACCCGATGCCTCCTATGTCTCCTTCTTCCTTTTTTCCACTTAATTTTGACCCTCAGTCCTCTTTTCCTCCCCTTTTCCCTCTTTTGGCTCTCTCTCCCTCTCTTTCCTCTACATGTTCTAGCATAATTGAGGTATTAACGACATACAGTATACTGCATACATTTAAAGTGAACAATTTGATACATTTTGATTATAACATATTGAACCATCACCACAATCAGGAAAAGGAACACCCATCCATCCCAAATTTCCTCATGCTCATTTTAATTCGTCCTTCCCTGCCGTTTGCAAACACATTCTCATTCCCAGGCAACCAGTGACCCAGTATATGTCCCTATAGATTTTCCTGTATTTTCCAAGAATTTTTATAAATGGGATCATATACTATGTACTCATTTTTTACTGGCTTCTTTCAATCAGCATAATTATTTTGAGATTTATGCTTGTCATTGCATGTACTATGAATTCATTCCTATCCTCAACCCTTCCGTGGCAGCACTGTACACACGCCCGAGTGCTTCCCAGGTTGGCGTGAGAGCCAATAGTACTGCTGCATCCGCAAAAGTAGGAATGCATCTTGGTGCAACTCTGGGAGGGGTTGGCTGCAACCCTGGACCTGCACATGAATGCTTTCCTGGGTGGTTGGAAAGCCCACCATGTCACTGCAGTCCCAATGATTGGGGAATGCTCAGAACCCATGAAGAAACCCCACACGCCAAGCACAGAGGCTGGCATGAGCATAAGAAAAGGCAGCAGCAGATATACGTGCACATGCAAATGCTTTCCGAGATGGTACAAATACCCATAGTAGTGCTGCCGTCTCACAACTGAGTACGTGTCTCTGTGTAGCGGCAGCTCTGAGCCCATTGTGAATGCTTTCCCAGCGGGTGGGAACAGCCACAGTACCCACACAACTTCCAGTATATGGGGTGGGATCAGAGACACAGCTCATGCTTCCCCCACAGTGGCAGCAGGTGGAATCTGTGACCTGATACTACCACAAACACACAGGCAAAAGATTAGTTCATCAAAAACCATAAGAAACTACACTAACAATTCAGAGCAGAAGGAAATGACAAATCTCCAGAAATGAACCTTGAAGTCACAGAAATTTACAATCTAAATGACAGAAAATTCAAAATCACTGTCATAAAGAAACTCACCAAGTTACAAGAATGTTCAGACAGTTCGATGAACTCAGGAATAAAATTAATGAGGAAAATGAATACTTCATTAAAGAAACTGAAACTATTAAAAAAAAACAAGCAGAAATTCTGGATGTGAAGAACAAAATTAATGAGATAAAAAAGAATCTAGAATCCTTAAAAAATAGAGCTGATATTATAGATGAAAGAATTAGTGATTTAGAGGATAGAAATATAGAAATGCTTCCAGTGGACGAGGAGAGAGCACTCAGATTTTTAAAAAATAAAGGAATTCTTGGAGAAATATATGACTCAATAATAAAAGCAACATAAGAATTATACGTATTCCAGAGGGAGAAAAGAGAGAGAAAGGAGTAGAGAGCTTGTTCAAAGAAATAATAGCTGAGAACTTCCCAAACCTGGGGAAGAACTGGACCTACAAGTACATGAAGCCAAGAGAACGCCTAATTACATCAATGCTATAAGACCTGCTCCAAGGTATATAATAGTAAAATTGGCAAAAGCCAATGACAAAGAAAAAATATTAAGGGAAGCAAGATAGAAGAAAATAACGTACATAGGAACCCCTATCATGCTTTCAGCATATTTCTTGGCAGAAACTTTACAGGCAAGGAAAGAATGGAATGATATATTAAAAACACTGAAAGACAAAAACTTTCAGCCAAGAATACTGTATCCAGTGAAATGATCCTTATGATACAATGGAGAAATAGAAGTTTTCCCAGATAAACAAAGGCTGAGGGATTTCATGGCCACTAGAGCTCCCATACAAGCAATGATCAAGAATGCCCTCATACCTGAAACACAAAGAAGGAAAATGTCTACAAATCTTTGACCAGAGTGATAAATAGACAGAGAAAATCAGAAAGCTACAGCTCTGTTTCACAACAGGGTAGCAAATACTTATTATAACTTAAAAGAAGAAGGGAAGGAAAGCATCAAAAGTAACTATAAACAATTCAACTTAGTCACAAATGCACAACTCAAAAATGAATAACTTGTGACAACAATAACTCAGAAGGAGAAGAGGAAAGAGATGGAACCTGCTTAGACTAATGGAGATAAGAGGCTATCAGAAGATGGACTATCTCATCTATGAGATCTTCATACAAACCTCACAATAACCAGCAAACAAAAAATCAGACCAGAGCCATAGATCATAAAAAAAGAGAAAACCTCCACAGAAAACCCCCAAAATGAAATGGTAGTCAGAAACACAAAGGAAGAGAAACAATGGAAATATAGATTAGGTGGGATTAAGCCCTCATGTATCAATAATCACTCTAAATGTAAATCGATTGAATTCTCCAATCAACAGACACAGAGTGGTGGCGTGGATTAGAAAACAAGACCCAACAATACGCTGCCTCCAGGAAACACATCTGAGCACAAAAAACAAACAGGCTCAGAATGAATGGATGGGAGACAATACTGCAAGCAAATGGCAAATAAAAGAAAGTAGGTGTTTCCATACTTATATCAGACAAAGCAGACTTCAAGATAAAAAAAGACTATGAGAGACAAAGAGGGGCAGTATATAATGATAAAGGGGACTTTCCACCAAGAGGACATAACACTTATAAAGATGTATGCACCTAACACAGAAGCACAAAAGAATATAAAGCAACTATTAATAGACATAAAGGGAGAAATTAACAGCAACACAATAATAACAGGGGACCTGAACACCCCACTTACATCCATGGATAGATCATGCAGAGAAAGGCAACAATAGTGGAATTGAATGAAACATATGATCAGATGATCTTAATCGATATAGAGAGAGCATACCCTCCCAAAACAGCAGAATACACATTCTTCTTAAGTGCACATGGAACATTCTCAACGATAGACCATATGTTGTGAAACAAGGCAAGCCTGAATAAATTTAAGATTGAAATCATATCAAGCTTCTTTTCTGACCACAATGCTATGACACTAGAAACCAACTACAAGAAAAAAGATGGGGAAGTCACAAATATGTGGAGACTAAAGAACACACGACTGAAGAAACATTGGATCAATGAACAAATGAAAGGAGAAATCAAAAAAATACCTGAAGACAAATGAAAATGAAAAGACAACAAAACAGCTCTTATGGGATGCAGCAAAAGCAGTTCTAAGAAGGAAATTCATAGCAATACAAGCGCACCTCAACAAACAAGAAAAATACCAAATAAGTAACCTTAAACTACACCTAATAGAACCAGAAAATGAAGAACAAATGAAGCCCAAAGTCAGCAGAATGAGGGAAATAATAAAAATTAGAGCAGAAATAAATGAAATAGAGACTAAAAAAAAAATTAGAAAGGATCAATGAAACAAAGAGCTGGTTCTTTGAGAAGACTGAAACGAAATTGACAGACCCTTAGCAAGACTTACTAAGAAAAGAAGAGAGAAGGCTCAAATACATAAAATTAGAAATGAAAGAGGAGAAATTACAACAGATACCACTGAAATCCAAAGGACAGTAAGAGAATACACTGAACAACTTACATGCCACCAAATTGGATAAACTAAAAGAAATAGATGAATTCATACAACCTCCCAAAGCTGACTCAACAAGAAATAGAATAAATGAACAGACCAATAACAAGTAAAGACATCGAAATTGTCATCAAAAAACTCCCAAAAAACAAAAGTCTTGGACCAGATGGCTTTTATGGAGAATTCTCCACAATATTCAAACAAGATTTAATACCTATGCTTCTCAAACTATTCGAAACAGTTGAAGAAGATGGAACACTTCTTAATTCATTCTATGAGGCCAACATCACCCTGACAGCAAAAGCAGGCAAGGATAGCACAAAAAAGGAATATTATAGGCCAATATCACTGATGAACACAGATGCAAAAATCTTCAGCTAAATATCAGCAAATCGAACACAGCAATATATTAAAAGGATCATATAAGATGATCAAGTGGAATTTATACCAGGGATGTAGGGTTGGTTCAACATCCGCAAATCAATGTGATACACCACATTAATAAAATGAGGAATAAAAATCACATAATCCTCTCCACAAATGCAGAGAAAGGATTTGACAAGATCCAACATCCATTTATGATAAAAACTCTCAATAAATTGGGTATATAAGGAAAGTACCTCAACACAACAAAGGTCATATATCACAAACCCACAGCCAACATCATACTTAATGGTGAAAAACTTAAAGCCATTCCTCTGAGAACAGGAAGAAGACAAAGGTGCTCACTCTCGCCACTCCCATTCAACATACTACTGGAGGTTTTGGCCAGAGCAATTAGGCTCGAAAAAGAAAAAAAGGAATCCAAATTGGAAAGGAAGAAAGGAATCTCTTGCTGTTTGCAGATGACATGATTGTAAATATAGAAATCACTAAAGAATCCATCAGAAAACTATTAGAAATAATCAACAATTACAGCAAAGTTGCAGCGTACAAAATCAACTTACCCCAATCAGTTGAATTTCTATACTCTAATAATGAACTAACAGAAAGAGAACTCAAGAATACAATCTCATTTACAACTGCAACAAAAAGCAAAATGTTTCTAGGGATAAATTTAACCAAAGAGGTTAAAGACCTATACACTGAAAACTATAAGACATTATAGAAAGAAATCAATGATGATCAGAAGTAATGGGAAGATATTCCATGGACATGGATTGGAAGAATAAAGACAGTTAAAATGTCCATATTACCTAAAGTAATCTACAGATCCAATATGATCCCTATCAGAATCCCAATGACATTCTTCATAGAAATAGAACACACAGAACCTAAAATATATATGGAATAACAAAAGGCCTCCAATAGCCAAAGCAATCCTGAGAAGAAAGAACAAAGCTGGAGGCATCACAATCCTAACTTGAAAATGTATTACATAGCTATAGTAATCAAAATGGCATGGTACTGGCACAAAAGCAGACTCATAGATGAATGGAACAGAACTGAAGGCCCAGAAAGAAATCCACACATCTGTAGTCAGTTAATCTCTCACAAAGGAGCCAAGATCATACAATGGAGAAAGGAATGTCTCTTCAATAAATGCTGTTGGGAAAACGGGACAGACACATGCAAAAGAATGAAAGTAGATCGTTATCTTCCACCATACACAAAAATTAACTCGAAATGTATAAAAAACTTGAATCTAACACTTGAAACCATAAAACTCCTAGAAGAAAATATACGCAGTACAGTCTTTGTCATTGGTCTTTGCTGCACCCTTCCCAATACCATGTCTACTCAGGCAAGAGAAAGAAAAGAAAAAATATACAAATGGGACTACATGAGACTAAAAGGCTTCTGCAAGGCAAAGGAAATGATGAACAAAACGAAAAGCCAGTGCCGGCCCCGTGGCTTAGTGGTTAAGTGCACACGAACCGCTACTGGCGGCCCAGGTTTGGATCCCAGACGCGCACAGACACACCGCTTGTTCGGCCATGCTGAGGCCGCGTCCCATATACAGCAACTAGAAGGATGTGCGACTATGACATACAACTATCAACTGGGACTTTGGGGGAAAAAACAAAGAGGAGGATTGGCAATAGATGTTGGCTCAGAGCCGGTCTTCCTCAGAAAAAAAGAGGAGGATTAGCTCGGATGTTAGTTCAGGGCTGATCTTCCTCACAAGTAAAAAAAAAAAAAAACACGAAAAGACAACCCACCAACTGGGAGAAAATATTTGCAAATCATATATCTGACAAGGGGTTAATCTCCAAAATATATAAACAACACATACAACCCAACAACAAAAAAAACCAGACAATCCAATCTAAAAATGGGCTGAGGATATGAACAGACATTTTTCCAAAGAAGATATATGGAAGGCCATCAGACACATGAAAAGATGTATAACATCGCTAATTATTAGGGATAGTCAAGTCAAACCTACAATGAGAGTTCACCTTACACCTGTCAGAATGGCCATAATTCCCAAGACAAAAAATAACAAATGTTGGAGAGGATAAGGAGAAAAGCGCACCCTCACACACTGCTGGTGGGAGTGCAAACTGGTGCAGCCACCAGGGAAAACAGTATGGAGATTTCTCAAAAAAACAAAAATAGAAATACCATACCTTCCAGCTACTGGGTATTTATCCGAAGAAATTGAAATCAACAATTCAAAGAGATTTATGCACCCCTGCGTTCACTGCAGCATTATTCACAATAGCCAAGACATGGAAGTAACCCAAGTGCCCTGCTACAGATGAATGGATAAAGAAGATGTGGTATGCATTATATACAATGGAACACTACTCAGCCAGAAAAAAAAGACAAGATCGTCCTGTTTGCAACAACCTGGATGGACCTTGAGGGTATGATGTTAAATGAAATAAGCCAGACAAAGGCAAATATGCATGATTTCACTCATATGTAGAAGATAACCATACACAAGAATAAAGAGAACAGATTAGTGGTTTCCAGAGGGGAAGGGGGCTGGGTGTTGAGTGAAAGAGTTAAATGGCCACATATGCATGGTGATGGATAAAAGTTAGACTACTGGTGCTGAGCACGATGCAGTCTATACAGAAAGTCACAAATAATAATGAACACCTGAAATTACACAATGTTAAAACCCTTTATAATTTCAATAAAATAATTAAAAAAGAAAAAATAATTCAGTCTATTTTATGGTTGAATAGTATTCCAAGGTGGGGATATACCACACTTTGCATATCCGTTCACCAGTAGATGGACATTTGTGTTGTTTTCCGTTTTTGTCTACTATAAATAGGTTGTTATCAACACGTGTGTACAAGTCTGTGTATAGACATATGGGTTTATTTCCCTTGGATGGATTCCTAGGAGAGGAATGGCTGGGCAGACGTATGTAATTATTAAAGACACATCCAAGCTATTTTTCTCCAGCACTCGATGAGAGTTTCAGTGACTTGACATCTTCAACAACACTTGCTATAGTCAGTCTTTTTAATTATAGACATTCTCAAGTGTGGTGGAATCTCATGATGACTGTCACTTGCATTTCCCCAATAACGCATGTTGTGAAGGAGAAAGCAAGACACGCACAGACTGGGAGAAAACATCTGCAAAACATATCCCTAGAAAAGGACGTGTATTTATAATATATAAAGAGCTCTTGCAACTCAATAGTAAGAAGACAAGCAGCACGTCATGTCTAACCAGGAGACAGCAGGTCAGGCCTGTATAAGCACCAGGAGTCCCACCAAGAAGATGAGGATGAGGGCCCAGAAAAGGAGGTTTGGGGAGACAAGTGGTGGGGTGAACCACCTCCTGTCATCGCCCGAGGACTCCTGCTGACCCCACTGTGCCTCAACCATCCTTGACAAGGTTTGGTCAACTTTCCTCATCATCCAAAAACCTGTTCACCTGGTTCTCTTCGATGAGGCACAGGATCAAGATACTCGCCTCATACCCTGGGCTGGGGCTTCCTGCAGGCTTACCAGGCTTCACAATCAAGGTGTCATCTCTGTTGGGAGTATATTCTGGAAGTGAATAAAATGGAGAATGCATGTGAGTGTGTTTCACTCTTTTTAATATAACTTTTTAGACACACAGAAAAATAAAGGGAACAGTCTCATAAACATCCATCATCTAGATTTACCAATGTATATTCCATCCAATTAAAACAATATTTCATCAATGTATAAATTATTAACACTTGCCACACTTGATTCATCCCACGTATTCAATGAAATATTAAAGTCAAGTAGACATCATGATGTTTCACCCCATTTTAGTTCCATCTCTAAAAAGTGGGCACACTTTGCTACAAAATCCAAGGCCATTATCACAGAACAAAAGTGTAATTAATTAAACCAAATTCATACATCTGGGCACAGATGAGTTAATTTGAATGGACTTTCTTACGACAGCCATGGGGAGAATAGGTCATCACTGTTGGCAAGCCTATGGGATCTCTCTAAATTTGTAAATTCACACTGAAAAGTGTTCTTCCGTGCCTAGGAACACATCATCCCCTTCTCCTTTATCTATTTGCTTAATATTCATTTTCTAGGATTAACCTACAATGTAATTTCCTGCAGGAAGTCTTTTCTGATTTCCGCCTGCAAGTATGAGTTCGTTCACATCAAATAATTGATAAGTTTCAATTCTCTATTCTTGTTATTGCCAGCTATAACATAAACTCCAGGAGAGTAAGACACACAGCATCCAGTGGGAATGAGTGGAGGGGTGCAGGTCCCCCTACGTGTACCTCTATCCAGACAACCACTTAGAGGTGTGCTGTCTCATATGCAGCAGCAACAAGTCTCTTTTTGAATTAAAATTAACTTTAGTTAAATAAAGTAAAAATTCTAGTACCTCAGTAACATTAAAAATCAGTAACAATATAGACGAGTCACAATATCATCCTTCGAGCACTCAACAGTCACATGTGGCTATGCACTGGACAGCACAGATATAGAACATTCCACCACTGCAGAAAGTTCTAGAGCATTGGTGCTCATCTAGAGTGGGACTTGGCAAACTATAGCCTGTGGATCAGGAAACAGATCCACCCCCAAACCTGCAAGTCTGCTTCACACACAGCTGGAGGCCCTCACTGACCATCTGGCCCAGTGGCTTTCAGTGCAGAGATAAGGAAACTAATGTCCAGAGAGGGGCGGTGACTAGTTTGAGGTCACAGAGATGTCTAGGAGAAGGTGAGGGCCACCTATATTACACTGGTGTCTTTTTCTCTCTCTCAATGGTGGGGAAAGACTGGGGGACTGTGCCACCACCTGCCAGCCTGAGAAAGTTCAATGCTCTCTCAGCCCCAGGTATCCAGAGTCCCCAGAAATGCCTCACTTCCTTTCCCAATGACCAGGGAGCCTGACCATCCCCAAGGACACTCTTCCTGTCCAGGGTCAAGTTCTGCAGCTGGGTACCATTCTGGGTCAGCCACAGGAATCCTCATAGATGGCAACTCTGTCCAGTCTCTGTGCCAAGGTGGCAAGGTACACAGGGAGTCCACTCCAGTGTAGTTACTGTGGGGGACAGACCTGGAAGGGCACAAAGGATGAACAAGGGTGTCTGGAATTCTACCCTGATTTTAGATACCCTGCTTCTGGGTCCTGTCCAAAAGAACTTTCTGCAGTAATGTAAACATTTGTCTGCACTCCCAAATACACTCATTATTAGCCCCATGTTGGTATCGAGCACTTAAAATGTGGCTAGTGTGTGTGAGTGAGGAACTGAATTTCTCATGTAATTTAATTTCAAGTACGTAATATATAAGTAAATAACCACAGGGAGAACATTTTTGAAACTTTGGAGTAAGGACTTTTGAAAATGCATAAAAACAATGAGAACACTGGTAAAAATGGTCAAAATCAACTTTTCAGAAGCCTAGAAATTAATCAAAGGCTTGTAAGATTTTGAGGAGGGTTTAGTGAAGACACACGGTGGAATCTTGATAAAGGTAGCAAATTTTGCGGCACTATAACTTTCGCTATTCCCATCCTGCTCTCACAATATCCTCCATAACTTTGAAAACCATCAGTCTTAGAACCATGGTAGCTGAGACAACCATCAGCCAAGCAGCCATAATGGGTTTAGAGTTCTAAAAAGAACCATCCCCATCGAACTGTCACTAGCTGACCTGCCTGGCAGCTCCCTGAAAAAGCCCCATGTTAAGGGCTTGTCCTTACTTGACTCAGAGCTTGCCCAGGGTGGAATGTAGGTCCCCAGGTACTTGGTAAATACAATCAGCGCTAATTGTTTTCTATTGTAGTGGCCTGAGGGAGTGATTCCAGCTGAGGCAGGTAAGAGGCGAGCCAAAACCTTGGAGGAAAAATTGGAGGAATGAGATGTCCACGGGGGGCTTTGAAAGCTGCAGTGTATTTGCGGACATCTAGAAGACCACAAAGGCTCAGGGATGTGGCAGGCCCAGGACAGACTTCAGAACATCTTAATCTCTCACCTCTAGTTGAAGGGTTGTCTTAATATCTGAAAACTTGATTATATAATACACCATATTAATAGACTAAGGACCAATACCACGTATTTTCAACCATATATATAGAAAAGAATTTCACAAAATACAATGCCCTTCATGCCTAAAAAAGAAAACACTCAACAAATTAGGAATAGAAAAAAACTTTCTCAACTTATAAATAGCATCGATGAAAAACCCAAGGCTAACACCATGTTCAATGTGAAAGACTGAAAATTTCCCCCTAAGACAGGGACAAGACAAAGATGTCTTCCTTCATCTCATATGTTAATAACAGGTACTACAGGTTCTAATGAAGGCAATTAGGCAAGAAAAAGGAATAAAAGAAACCCAGATTGGAACGGAAGAGGTAAAACTATTAGTTTTGCAGAGGAGAAGACATTGTATATACAAAAACCTAAAAAATACAACCACCCCCACACACAATATGTGAATCGTATCCCAACGGTGTATAAAAAATTTAAATTGCCCCATGTGGTTAGTGGCTTCACTATTGGAGAGCACAGTTAGACTGCTGATATTTGTTGAAAGTCTCCAGAAGAGGAGGAGGAGGAGGATGCTGGAGGTTGGTGGCCTCAAATGTTAATGCTTTTCTCAACCACCGAAAACCTATGGATGGAGATGGTAGGATTAGCTGACAGGGATGTGGGGCAGAATGGGCACCATGTAAGTGACTTCCAGATCAAGGATGTGTCACGGGAGCTCAGAGCCATCAGCCATCAGCTCAACCAATGCTTCCAATCTCCTCAACCTACATCAAGTCGGTGACCAGGCAGGAGTGGAATATGTCTCACAGCTGGCTGCCTCTGTAGAGCTTGGTGACCTAGAACAAATGGGAGGGAGAGTGGCTGAGACGGATGTCTCCTGTGGACGCAGGGGGCCACTGGAGCCAGTGAAAGATCACAGACCTTGGGGCAAGGGAGACCTGACTTCAAATCCTGGCTCTGCCCCTAACACATTGTGTGACCTTAGGCAAAATACTCCCCTTTCTGAGCTTCAGTTTACCTACGTGAGAAATGGGGAAGGCAGCTAGGACATCACCTCTGGAAAGTGAGAGAACCCAGACAAGCAGGGAAAGTGAAGAATTGAAACAATAATGTAACAGATGTAAGTCAAGCAGAGGAATGAGGGTGCTCTCAGGGCAAGGAGAGACGGGAGAGGGGAGACCCCACCTGGTCCTGGGTGTCTCTCTGCAGGGCGGTGTACTCCGAGGATGTGAGCTCCGGGTTGCTGAGGTTCCAGCTGATGCTGCGGAAATGTAACTGGTGCTCTCTCTGCATGCATAAACTCCAGGGTGCAGAGCCTGGAGCCACTGAGAGGAATAGCAGACAGGTGGAGACTCTCAGCTCCCAGCACAGAGGCATGGTGGCCGACGGGGTCAGGGTGGTGGGTGCAGACAACGTCCACACTGGTGGCTGCCCCATCCTTCTCAGTCCTGGGGAGAGAGGGACGTGGCGAATCAAGAGAGAGGTCCTGAATCCTCTGGGGTTTGGGCCATAACAGGAAGGAGGAAATGGGAGGTGAGTGAGGAAACTGAGAGAGGGGTGGTCACAAAAGTGGTCATTAGGGGCAAGTGCTCAAGGGAGGGCCTTACCTGAGGGAGAGCAGTCTGACACTCAAGGAGAAGGAGCCCAGGCTTCTCTTCTTGAACAAGGATCCAGCTGGGGAGGAAGGAGGAGGAGGATGAGCAGGAGGGACAGGGGTTGGAGGAGGGGCTGGGTGGGATTTAACCCACCAGGAGCTGCTGGGACCAGGGTCTCACCAGGCTCTGCAGGACACTCTCAGTGGAGTTGAATGTGGCTGAGCTGTTGCTCCTGTCTGATGAATACCAGAAGGTGGAGATGGTGACATTGACTGTGAGGGTCTTCAGGTTGTGCCCCAAAGCTGCAAGACGAGAGGAAGAGCGATGGCCATCACTGAGAGCTGACCTGAGACCACACCAGAGTCCTGCATTCATTATCATCTGTCGTCTTCTCTCACAGTGGCACCACCACCCACCCGTGTGGTCACCCAAGTCAGAACCAGCATATCTGCTCAGATCCTCCTCACTCCCTGTAACACCCATTCACCTTGCACACTCGTCCTCAGATACACTCCATCCCTGTCCCAACTCAAATCTTAACTTCCTTCACCCAGACCAACACCCCAGCAGGCACAGTGGATGCTCTGTCTAAAGGATGTTCTACATGGACTACTACAAGAATCTTTCTGAAATGAATACCTCACTAGGGCCACCACTGCTCTAGTACCACCCATGGCTCCCTATGGCCTTCAGTGTTTAGTTCAACATTCTTGACCTGGCACTCAAGGCTCTACTCAATCTGGCTCCTGCTGATATTTCAGTCTCATTTTATCCATCTACTGCGACTTAAACTTCATGCTT
Organism: Diceros bicornis minor; assembly: GCF_020826845.1. NCBI lineage: Eukaryota > Metazoa > Chordata > Mammalia > Perissodactyla > Rhinocerotidae > Diceros > Diceros bicornis. The sequence continues at coordinate 69,757 of NW_026691455.1, forward strand.
CACGCAACCCAAATTCGTTTCAGTTCTCCCCATATGGCATGTTGTTTCTGGCTGGAGTCTTTGCTCATGGATTCCCCTCTGCCAGGAAAACTCTTCATCCTCTATTTGCCAGGGTCCATCCTACTCATTCTTAAAGACTCCATTCAGGTGAACCTTTCACTAGCAAGCTCTTCCCTTCCAAATTATGCCAGGTGCCACTCCCTGAATCCTCCCACATTGTGTTATAATGGTGTGTTAATTCACAAGACTAGGGGCTCTCTGAGGCCTGACCTTAGGACTGAATCATTGGTATAATATTTGTGATCAGCATGATTGTCCTAAAAGCAGAATTTCACACCCTGTCTTCCCAGCTCCTGGATCACAACTGGCTGGTAGGGGCTGGAGAGCTTCTCTTTCGAAGGAAAAGGCACCCCCAGATACCTGTGGTGGCTTCTGGTGGCACAGGTGTTGATCAAGTATGCAGGGATGTGGTGGCCGGCTAGGGAGCTGTGGAGAGGGCTGTCATCAGGGAGGGACAGAGTGGGAGGAGCTTCCAGGTTCACCCATGCTCCAGCAGTGGCTGTCCCAGGACCACCATTCACAGGTGAAGCATAAATGAGAGTGAGGGGATGGGTCCCTGTGTGAGTAGAGGGATGAGCAAGCCTGTGGATGAGAGAGTGAGATGGGTGAATAAGAGAGACTGAACACAGAGGAAAGAGAGATGGACGGACAGAAAACTGGACAGACGGATAGGATACCTGGAAAAGGAGGACCAAGGGCGGGGCTTCAGGAGAATAAAAGTGAAAACCATGTGGGGTCAGAATGTGGTGGAGAACATGTCTGTGTCTAAGGCTTTCTCACCCTGGGCTGGGACTCTCCACCAGAACCCAAGAGAGAGAGAAGGGATGAGTTAGGACACTTCCAGGTCCTTCCCTCACCAAGCACAGCGGGTGAAGGAGAACAAGTGCTCCCCAACCCCAAATGCGATGAGACCCAGGACATCAGGGCCAGGAATACTCACTGGTGGTAGTCGGGGCTGCGGCTCCATAGGTATAACCTGGGGAGAGAAGGCGAGAGGAGCTGAGCAAGGGTTGGGGTGAACATAAAGGATTAAGGGTGAGGGAGGATGTAGGGACGTTTGAGGGAAAAGCAGAGGGAAAAGCAGAAAGGAAGAGGGGAAGGGTGTTCAGGGAGGTGTCAACGAGGTGGAAGCTGGCTGAACCCAGCGGTCACACCGTGATGAGAAGACTGAACCCTGACCAGAAGGAGAGAGAGATGGATCAAAACTCACTTTAGAGCAACGGAGGCAACACAGAACTTTGACTGGCAGAGAGAGCATGGCTGTAGCCCAGCCCCTCATCACTGATGTAGAAGCTGTCCCGGTCCAGGGTGAGAAAAACAAGGTGGGTGACGCCCAGGTTCTCATGGCTCAGCTCCCAGTAGAGTCGCTCTCTGTCCAGCCCGGGACCTGCGGGGCTCAGAGTGGAAGGTGCAGACGGTGTCCACCCCGCTGGCTGCCCCACCCTTCTCAAGCCTGGTGGAGGAAGAACATGGGGCTGTGCAATACTGAGCAGGTGTCCTTCTGGGTGTGGAAAGTGGGAGAGTGGAAGGGAGGAAGCTGAGGGAGAGGCTGAATGGGCTGCTCTGATGTGTGGAGGGGCTCTCCTCGATGTCTCCCGTCTGAGACAACCCCCTCACAAGTAAGACCTGACTTCCTTTAGGATGCGGAAGGGGGCCTGTGAGTGGCCAAGTGGGGTGAACACACAGACCTGGGTGAGGGGACGCCTGCAGGTCTACACGGACAGCAGCGAGGAGAAAAGTCAGTGCCCTGCGCCATCTGACACATGCAGGCAAGAAAGTACCGTTACATTCTCTCGGTTCTACACTCCAAGGTCTTTTCTTTCTATTTCTTTCCTACTCCACAGCCATCACCGAGACCTAGGGAACAATCATCTCACTCGTAATCTTCTTCCCAACACCTCCTGCCTCATAAGTATTCAATCTTAACCCTCAGGTACATTTTAACCAAAGTGCTTAGACCAAACGCCAATCACATCAGCCATCTGTTCGCATCTCTCCAGAGTGTTCCCACTGGTCTTAGAACAGAGTCCCAAGTCACGCCTGACCTGATCCAGTCTGTCCCCCTCGCTGTTCTGGCTCACACCTCTCCCCCTGTGTTGACTCCGCTCATCCATCCCTCTTCTCAGTTCATGGACACAACAGGCTCTCTGCTTCAGGGATGTCCTCATGCGGGTCCCTCTGCCTGAAACGCTCTCTTGAACATACTCCCACACCCTCACTCCAGTCTACCCTTCAGACCAGCTAAATCCAGTCCCAACTCTAGCTCTCAAGCTAAATATCAGTCCTTCTCAAGAGGGCTTCCCTGCCCCCTCAGGTTGAGTCCCCTTGAGCCAAACTCCCACATCACTCTCATCATTAACTGTCTAAAATCCAAATTCCCAAATACAATATAAATTCCATGGAGGTGGGACAAGGTCTCTCTGGTTCTCCAGGAACCCATGCATGTGGTCCAGGGCCTGGTTTATGAGATGAGGAAACATCCTGGTTTTTCTAGGACTGCCCTGGTTTGAACACTAAACATCCTGTATCCTGGAAAACCCATTCGTTCTGAATAAACGAGGATGGTGGGTCACCATAAATTATACACTCAAAGACTATCTATTGCATGACAAGCACATATTCCCCTCAAGAACGTTACAGGAAAGCTAGAATGAAAAAGGCACACACACACACACACACACAAACACAATTAGTAGAGGCCAACAACTAAATACAAAATCATTTAACAAGATTCTCTGCAACATGAATCACCAGACTGTTCTTCCAGAAAAGATTCAAGAAACAAAGTTAATTCCCTTTAGAAGGCAAGGTGGTGAGGACAGTCTTTTTGGAGACTAGTGCCCTTCCCTTCAATCTACAGTGTTGCTTAGTATTCCTCCAAATGATTTGAAATGTCATAAAGAAAAAAATGCTCAAAATAAATCTGGCTACTGGTAAATTCAATTTTAAATTTGTTATTAATACAAAGTTCCAATCATCTTTTTCCCTGAATGCTCCTTTATTTCAAATTTTTGTGGAGGATTTATAGGACTTTAGAAGTCAAATTGAATGGGTCGTAGGAATGTTGCTGAGTATCCCTGCTAATATTTCCTGGGATGTCTTCTAATACTACATACACACGCAAAACATTTCTGTATTTATATTATATATAAATTCTGACTTTTGAGTATTATGCAAGTAAATCTATATTTTCTACTATAATACACATTTGCAGTAATTTACATTTGTTTCATGTGTTCTTATTTGCATGTAACTGTACTTACTGAAATATTTACCACACAGAACCACCACAGCTTACCATCTTTCCATCCAACAAACATCAATAATTTTTCTCAAGATACCCTCACTCTCAGTGACACCATGTGGTGACAACCCGAGCACAGGAAAGCCCACTGGCAGGTCTTCGGCACAGCGGAGGCTGCCGGAACCTCTTGGTACCAAGTCCACAGGGTACGCACCTGGTCACACAGAAATCCATGGATCAACGAGGACGGGTGGACCCTGAGCCTGTTTTCACCTCAAACTTGAGCTCCACGGATGCTTTTTGTGTCTGAGGGGGGAAAATAAGGCGCATACAAGCTTTTGAGGCCTTTTATAGGGTGTTGGATGGAAAGGCCACCCCATTCACTTTTCTTTTTTTTGTGTTTACTGATTTAATTGTAAGTGTTGGCTGTGACTGGATTTTCCTGATTCCTATCCAGCCACCTGCTGCCCAAGATGGGAGAAAGCAGCTTCGTGCTGTGTGCACTTGAGTCGCTCAACTCACTTGGCTGGACAGAGACTTTTTGGTGACTCTGGACCCTTTAAACAAGCTTGTCATTTAGGGACTTTGTGACTCGCTGACCTGTCAACATTTTCCACACGTCATTCAGGGCTCGGGAGATTTTCAGGCCTGGAGCAGATTTCCCAACCTTGGCACAACTGACATTTGGGGCCGGATAATTCTCTGTCGGGCCGCCCTGGGCCCTGGAGGACAGTGAGCAGCATTCCTGCCTCCCCCTCTAAACGCCAGGAGCGCCCCCATTAGTAACAACCCAAACACCGCCTCCAAAAGCAGCTAAAGCCCCCTGGGGACAAAATCAAAAGGAGGACGGTGACGAGGAGTCTGAGGAGAGGATGGCGGCATCCGAAGCCAGGAGGAACAGCAGCCTCGGGGGCCCTGAGCAAACAGCCCAGGTGAAACGGGGGCTGTGTGGGGATGGAGGGACGCCGGGTCCTGACGGGGCTGCCCAAGGACCAGGCCCCTCCCTGGACCCCTACCCAGCCGGGACTGCCCGCCACTCACTGCGCCCCGCCCCTGAGGGCGAAAGTCCACGGGAATCCGGTTGGAGCCCACAAGACGGGACACACCGCGCAAACACGCCCCATCCATCCAAGGCCCCGCCAGCACTTCCGCTTCCTGTCTCGGGCGGGCATTCGAGGAGGACGAAAGTTTGGGGGCTGCAGTTGAGGCAGCGGGCTGGTCGGGCCTGGCACCCCGGCCTCGGGGGAGGTGTCTAGCTTCTAGAGTGAGTGTCAAGCTGGAAAGCGGGCTGGGTGAGCACCAGGGACAGGGACAAAATCTAGGGGCGTGGCTGTGTGCGGGAACCAGTTCTAACCGTGGGCTGTGGGCGGGGACAAGGGTGTGAGTGACACCAGGCCCAGGGGGCGGTTCTGTGGATGAAACAAGGGTATGGGAGGGGCAATGATCCAGGACCAGGCTGTGGGCGTGGGCCAGGCTGTGGGTGGAGCCAGGCCCGAAAGTTGTGGGCGGAGACCAGTTCCAGGGGCGGGAAGAGGCCGGGGTTGGGCTGGAATAAGTCAGGCAGACTTCACAGGGGGAGGAAATCAGCTCCACGTGCCGGGCTGGAGGCGGGGCTTTCCGTGGACACCTAGACTGCACAGGTAGCTGGATGTTGAACAGCTGTTCTTCAATCCTTTCTCCACGTTTATACAGCCTAATAGAATGATGTGCCTATATTTAGAATTCTAAATTTTTGTGCTTGTTTGTTGTTCTTAATTTCGTTTAAAAATTGGATCATATATTCACATTTCTCTACAACTTGCAGTCCCAAGCCAGTAGATAAGGATATAACGCTATTTTAATTTTAAAAATCTGGGAGGAGGGAGGCCAATACGTCGAAGATGCACGTATAGGAAAACTTCAAAGAGTGGTGCAAAGTCAGTAAAATATTCTCCCTCTACCACTGTCCCCCAGTCCTTTTTCACAGAGATAAACATCCTTTTCTCCTCTATCCTTCCAGACATACTGTGTATATGTGGGCCTGTATATATGTTCAAGACCAAGAGGGATGTCCCCAAGCAAAACCTGAAGCCCATGAATTGTCTCATGCATCAGAAGTTACTGAGAACAGATTTAAGTTTCTGGTGGAAGGAGATGAACCAGTGATGAATCCATAGGAAGACAACAAAGAAACAAGAGAATTTTACCATTTAAACGGTCAAAGGAAAAAGTGAGAAAGAAAATGTATTCATACAATCTGACGTAGCACATCTCTGGATAAGATTCATATGCTATAAAATGGTAAACACTTATGTCATAAAACAGTAGACATTGAATTTTGATTTATCCTAATTCATTAAATAGTTATATTGGGAAAGGGGAATTATGGTTTTTTTTTTTTTTTTTTTTTTTTTGTGAGGAGATTAGCCCTGAGCTAACATCCGCCAATCCTCCTCTTTTTGCTGAGGAAGACGGCCCTGGGCTAACATCTGTGCCTATCTTCCTCCACTTTATATGGGACGCCGCCACAGCATGACTCACCAAGCAGCGCGTCTGTGCGCGCCCGGGATCCGAACCAGCGAACCCCGGGCCTCCGCAGCGGAGCGCGCGCACTTAACCGCTTGCGCCACCGGGCCGGCCCCGGAATTATGTTTTTAACATATGTAAGAACACTTCATGCTGGATTTTTCAGAGAAGGAAGAAACTATAAATACTCAAAAGCTGAAAAATGAAAAAGCTGTATGAGTAGCTAATTTAGAAATACAGATTTTCAACCAGAAAATTAAAGAAATTGTTTTTGGAACCAGAGTCAAGAGCGGGGAAGGTAGCTTTTCGTTATAAGGCTTAAAGTATTATTTGAGAGATGTGCGTATAGACACACATACACACACACACACAGGAGCCTGAATTTGTATTCCATAGGGATCATCTAACTCTACAAAGTGTTTGTAAAAAGGATTCACTTTACAACAGTAGAACGTATTTTGAAAACTACAGACTTCAAGCATAAAAAAAGCTGTCGTCATCCCTGTGGAAAAATGAATAGGACATCACTTTCCCACCGACAGGGTGATAAGCATTTTACATACATTACTCTTGAGTATTTTCACAGCAACCCATAAGGAAGATGGTATTATCTATCTCCATTTTGCAGATGAGGAAATTGGTGACAGCATATTGCTAAAATTTTCATATAAGTTCTCAATAGATCTTGTTTTATGTTAAAATTGTCTACTGAATTTTCTTTTCATTAATAAAATGATATTTGCCATTATTACAAATAAGCAAAGGATGTGTAGAAACAATTTAGCAAAACGACAGTTTTCTTTTAATATAATTAAATATAGCAATCACTTTATTATTTTTCTGCTCTCTGCCTCACATCAAGGAAGATACTTCCTATCCTAAAGGCTTACTAGAAATCTCTACTAAAAATCAAGTATCAGGGAATACCCATATTACTAAAGTTCCTGAATACATGTGAAAAAGGCATTATACCAAATTTTTGTACAAAAATCTTAGATCATTCACGAACTGATAACAACACAAATCATGATTAGGCAAGGTGTTTCTGTAGAATGACAAATATTTAAACTTTAAACATTTGGAAAGGTAGTTCATTACAGTAACTAATGTGTATAAGAAGAATTTTTTCAAACTCACTAAGTGCCAGGAAATCGTTTGACAAAATGCACTGCAATATTATTCACAATAGCCAAGAAATGGAAACTACCTAATTGTGAATCCGTGGGTGAAAGGATGAAGAAAATCTGGGGTATCCATACAATGGAATATTATTCAGCCTTAAAAATGGAGGAAATTCTGTATTCAGAATTGCTTGACCAGATCATTTCAGTAGCCATGTGTTTTCTTGCTTAGTCCCCTCTGATCCATTCGCCAACCAGGAACCAGGGTGATCCTTTTACAGTAAGCACCATGACGTCTAATGTATCCCTAAAAGAGCTTTTGGAAGTAGACTGCCTGGGTACCAGCTGTGTGACCTTGGTCAATTATATAACCTCTAATATTCCTCATCCATACAATAGGGGTTAATAGTATTGTCTTCATAGCATCGTTGTGAGGATTAAATGAGGGAATACATGTCAGATGCTTAGAGTGCCTGGCACATGGTAAGGCAACATAAAAAATTTAGCTGTAATTATAACCAAATTAAATATTGTGATGGCCTATTAATTAAGTTGAACCATATGAAATTTCTAATATTCAACCATTTTGACCCATTTTATTGTTGAATAAATGATAAAACTCAGTCTAGGTAGGTTGCATAGAGTCAAAAAGGATTGTATAAATGAAAATATTATTAGAAAAAGTAAGCTGAAATAGATTGCTTTGCAATTTACAAAGCAGTTTCTCATACTTTGTTTCATTTAATCTCTATAGAATACTTTTCAGTGTATTATTAACACTGTCTCTGAAGGAGTAACTGACTTGCCCCAAATCACACCACATTAAATAACACAATTAGAGTGGAAAGATCATTTCGTGTATAAATCCTATATGATATTTTGTTTCACCTTCATAATATCATCCGTCCTCTCAAGAAAGTGATGAAATAATGTTGATTCATAGGAACTTAGTCTTAAAGAGACATACTCTCAGATGATAAACACTATGTCTTTGAAACAGGGGTGTTGCGAGAAGAAACTTGGGACCCATGCTTTCTGTATTTTCAAGTCCATGCTTAGAGTTCTGGGAAACAGTCAAAGAAGGGAAAGGGTGAAAAATAGTCCAGAATGAAAAAAGGTTGACGTATATGTAACTTTATTGATCACCTCAAGATTCTCTTTTTGTTTATGGTCTGAGTCACACTACTAGAATACAAATGCTCTTAAGGTAGATCACTGCTATCTTGAAGCAAGGGTAGGCACTGAGTAAATATTTATTAAATGAATGAAAGTGGCCTTGAATACACCTGCTCTTTACTCACCAGAGAACAGCCCCATACCAGGCAAATGGCATCACTAACAAAATTTTAAAAATCATATCCTTATTAGCTCGTAATCATGGATTCAAGGCTCCGATTTGTTTCCTACATGTAAGTCCAGAAGAATTCTGGTGTATTAAGGAATGTTTCCACAGCCTCACTGTAAAATAAAGCAAGAGTTTTTGGCCCATTGATTGCTGGTTCCAGCAGGGCCCATCTCTATACTTACCTCTAAACAATTAACTATAGATTTGTTATCCCAATGAACAGTGATTTGGTATGGAACCTGTTTTATCGGTGTCATGCAAAAGTAGACATTTGGTATGTCTTTAAGTCGTGATATGGATAATAATGTTGATGCAGAGAAAGACAACTAAAAATTCTCTCTGGTGTTTGTCAAGGGCATGTGGGTGAAGGGTATCTAGGAGTCACTGGATTTCAGAACTCAAAAAGACTCGTCCAACTCTTCATGTTACATGTGAAGAAAATGAGGTCAAAAGAAGTTGAGAGATTTGACCAAGACTAGTTCTTGGGACTGGAGACAGATCCTCTGATTCTCAGCTGGCCTCATTGTAATAACATCTCCAGCTCCAAACAGCCAAGATAAGCAAGTCTGTTGATTTCCAGCTAGCAATGATTCTCCTTCACGTTTTCACTTTCTGTCTCTTCGAAGCCTGCTCTGCCCTGACAAGGAAATTATCTGATGTTTACACTACACTTAAGAAGAGGAAAATTCTCCTGGCAAACACTGGTATGATTCAGTGTGGCACTGGAGAGCACAGTCATGAAAAAAATGAGAATCAAAAGTATAAGAGGTAAATAATACTAGAGAAGAAGATAAAATCTATTACTTTAGTGGAACATAACTTAAAAGTTTAGAACTGATAAATAAGTGGAATAATGTGAAAGGAAGCTAGATTCCTATATGAAACATCAAAAATACTGTTACATGAGCAAGAATTCATTTAAACATGTAAATAATCATTCCATTCACAAGAGCAATGAATTCTTTAAGATAAGTAGTTAAAATAATTGGAACTGCACATTAGTTATATGAAGAAGATTATAAAGAGATACAAAGCATGTAAAAGCTCTGATTAAATGGAGAGATATGCTATACTGTGACTGAAAGTGTTTTAAAGATCTCAGTTTTTCCAAACATTATTCAGATTCCATATGCTTCAAATCAACTTTTAAAATGATGCTGTATTTGTTTTATAGACTAAATGATATCCATTTGTAAAATAAAACAGTGGACCATCAACTAACATTATTCACAAGTAAATCATTCCAAATGGATTATAGGGCTACAATTAAAAGTAAAAATCCCCCATGTATAACAGTGGTGGATGACAATATAGAAGAATATCCATAATCTTAAAATTAGTGAAGATATTCTTAATATATATGCTTAAAGATGTCTGGTTGAATAGAGGAAGGAGAAAAAGTAAAATGGAAGGTGATATGGTCTCTGATTTTCTTTCAGAGACTTAATCTAGAGAAGGATATTCCAGTCTACGACATTGGTTAAAGAAATAGAAATCTGTGATAATTACACAAATAATGAGAGGACATATATAAATGGTAGCATAAGGTATCAGTTAGCTTCTGCTGTATAAAAAACCATCTGAAAATTTGGTGTCTTCAAATAAGAATAGTTTATTTTTTCTCAAGATTCTGTGAGTTAACTGGGCAGTTATTTTTATCTTGACCAATTGGTGGCTTAGCTGAGATTGGATAGTCTAGTATGGCCTTACTCACATGTCTGATTGTTGACTTGAAGTCACTTGGAGTGATGGAGATGTGCAGTCTATCTAGACTCATTCACATATTGATGGCCTCAAGCTTCCCAAGGACAGCCAGAGAAGGACAAGTACCAACAATGAGCAAGTGTATTTCAAGCCTTTGCTCATGTCATTTGCTAATGTCCCATTGGCCAAAGCAAGTTACAAGGCCAAGTCTACCCAGAGTCAACGTGGGATGCTATGACCAAACAGATAGAGGGAGAGGACTAATGTGTGGCCATTTTCGCAATCTCTCACACATAATTTTAGAGGAGTATTAGTATGAATGTTTTTGTATTTGTTCATTTGAATGTCCGAGGAAGATTGTACAAAGCCAAAAGAAACGTAAAGCAAATAGTTAACTGGAGATGTAAGGTAAGTTTAGTTGATACTTAAAGTGGGTCTGGAAAAATGTGGTAGTTTTGTTGTCAAGTGTATGCGAGTTCTTGTGACCTATGAAAAAAATTTACATTTCGATTATTTTCTCCCTGAATGTGTTTTATTCCTTAACACTTTTGATGTGTTTCTCTCTGGCCTTAGGAAAATAACGTAGCACTTGGGAGCAAAGATGCAGCCTAATAGCCCCACACTTGAGGCCAAGATGGAGAAGACCACCACGGCCACCATGCCCTTGGCGTTGGTGCTGTGGTAGACGGGGAGGAAGGTGACCCAGACACTGCAGACCACCAGCATGCTGAACGTCATGAACTTGGCTTCATTAAAGGTGTCAGGCTGGTTCCAGGCCAGGAAAGCCACAGTGAAGCTGCCCAGGACCAAGAAGCCCAGGTGTCCCAGGACACAGTAGAAGGCAGTGACCGAGCCCTTGTTGCACACAATGAAGATGTGGCCGTGTTCAGAGTGTGCATCTGTGTCAATGAAGGGAGAAGAGGTTCCCAGCCAGATTCCACAGAGACTCAGCTGGATAAAGGAGCAGATGGGAATGATGAAGTTAGGTGCCCCTGACACCAACCACTGCCTCATCCTTCTCCCTGGTGCAGTGACCTTGAAGGCCACAACCACAATCATATTTTTGGCCAAGACACTGGAAACAGCCACAGTAAATACAACTCCAAATGTGATTTGTTGAAGAAGGCAGGTGGCTGGTTGGGACGACTAATGAAGAGTAAGGAGCATAGGAATCAGAGGGTGAGGGAGATGAGCAGGATGTAGCTGAGAGTCTGATCATTGGCCTTGACTATGGGAGTGTCTTGGTGCTTCACAAAGACCCCCAGGACCACAGCTGTGAGGACAGAGAAGCACAGAGCTGTGCAGGCCAGGGCCATCCCCAAGGGGTCCTCATAAGCCAGAAAGATCACAACATTTTGGAGGCAACGATCTTGCCCTCTTTTGGCCTACTGATGATCTGGACACTTCACACAATGATCCACGTCTGGGGAGAGATGCAAAGTGTCCTCAGCCCAGGTTCAGTCACTCTCTCTTATTTGCATGCCCACAAAGAAGGCATTGGGTAAGTTTAAAAACTGTCTTCCTTTGTTGCTCCATGCACCAAATAAGAGCATACTCTGCAGAGAACCATTCCCAGTTAATAGTGCCCATCTTCTTTATGGTAAAGTAAACAAAGCTATTATGCTTCTCAGTATTTTTCTTGCATAATCATGAAAGCACTTTTTTCTCAGCAGAAAACCAAAAGTGCTCCCTGTCTCTCTGAGCTATACCCCTGTAAGCTATGGCCTAGATTTACTCATTCAATGAGCAAGCAGTTATTGGAAAACCTCCATGAGGCAGATAATATGCTACGTTCTAGGGAAACAGAAATTACAAAGTCATAGACCTCACTCCTAGGGAGTTTCAAAATGAGACCCTTTCTACCATCTAAAATGATCTCCAGTACATTTCCTCTTGATTTCACTTCCACCACTTCTGTTAAGATTTTCGTCACTTCTCTCCTATGTTATCATAAGATCTTTTTTCTCTGGTTCCCTGCCCTTGTCCTGCATCACAAGTGATACTTCTACATGTAAGTGGGATCATGTTTAGCCTCCATTAAAAATCCGACAAACTCTTAGGAAGACCAAAAAAGACTGTCTAACCTTGGTCTTTCCTACTTCCACTACCTCTGCTCTGATTTTTAAGATTCCCAAATCTTCCTGTGGTTCTGAAAGTGTTCCGTGCCCACTCATCCCTGCAGGTATAAATACATGTTTTTACTTCTACAGGGGCATTGCTCCTTCCTCTTTAAGTCACCTTAAATTTTCTAACTTTTCATGTTTAGAACTACAATCTGCCTGATGATTTCTGTGGATGGTGTGAGTTCGGGTTGGCGAGTCATTGTCTTCTCCATGAAGACAGCCAATTTACCCAACATGCTTTATTGAAAAGTCTTTCATTTACCCACTCCTCCTCAGTGTTTCCTTGTAAATCAGACGTCTATACATGAGTCCCTATATGAGCAGCTTGTATCTGAACTTACCATTTCGTTCCGTTGATTTTCTTGTTTATCCTCTTGATGAACCTCCTCTATTGTGATGCTATAATACTTGATGTCAGGTAGAGTAAGTACTCCCACTCTATTCTTTTCTTCAAGATTTTCTTAGTTAAGTTTTTCCTTTATCATTTCCATAAGAATTGTGTCAATTGTAATTTCCACAGAACGGGTCAGCATTTTAGCTGCAATTTTGTGGAAGCTGTAGATTAATTTGGACAATTTTGGTAGTTGTTGACTTTTGAGTCTGTTCAGTCACGAACTTGGTTTATCCCTCCACTTCTTTCAGTCTTCCTCTATTTTTCTAAATGCTGTTCTACAAATTTTTGGACAGAAATCTTTTGAAAGTCTCATTAAAGTTATTTCTAGGTACTTCATACTTTAAGATGTTGTAAATGTCATTTTTTAAAATTTAAATTTTGGATGCGTTATGACGGGTAGATGGAAGCAAAATTTTCTATATTAACCTTGTATTCAGCCACCACTAAGCTCAATTAATACATTAATTTACATGGATTTTACATTTATACCATAATATCATCTGAAGATAACATCAATTTTACGTCTTCCTTTGAAGTAAATTATTCCTTTTATTTATTTTCCTGCCTATATTGTATCAGGCAGGACCTCCAGTGTAACGTCTAATAGAGGAAGTGATGTTGAACATTCTTCTCTTATCCTTCCTTTCAACACTGCACCTTAAATGTCCATTCTGTGACTACTGTGTATGGGAGTAAGAGAGTTTCCATCTGTTTCTGATTTTGTAAGGGTTGTTCTGTTGTTGTTGTTTGTTTTAACATATGAATAGGTGTTTAATTTTACTAGTTTTTCTTACAGTTATTGCGATTATTATTTGTCTTTTTTCAGAGATTAGTGTACTGAATTACATTGCATGAACCTAATTTGGTCATGATATGTCCTTCTTGTAGAATATAGCTAGATTTGGAACATTGATTTGATTTGATTTTTTTTTTAGGATAAATGAATTTAATCCAAGAAAGAGAGTGGCCTGTAATTTCCTTTCCTGCAATGAATTTGTTAGATTTTGGTACCAATGTTAAGCTAGTCTCTCATAGTGAGTCAAAAATTTTCTGTTTTTCCTATTCTCTGGAAGAGTTTGAGTAGATGTATATTATTTTTTTCTTGAATATTTGGGCAGATTCATCAGGTTTGTATCAAATAAATAGCTTACAATAAAATTTTGTAGAAATGTTTTAAAGTATGGTCTCAATTTCTCTAATAGGTATGGCAATATTCAGATTTTTCATTTTTTCGTGAGACGGTTTGGTAACTTTTATTTGCCTGGAAATTTGTGAGTTTCCTCTAAATTTTCATTGTATCAACATTATGTTATTTATGTTTTCTTCATGTTCAAAATTTTCCATATTATCTGCACAGATTACTCCTTTTCAGCCTTGGTATGTTTTTGTTGCAAATTTTCACTTTTGTTGAACACTAGTACTAGGATTTTATTGAGTATATTTGTCATTTATTAGAATCTAATTTATTTTTATTTATCCTTTTGATGTTTGTCTTTTATTTTGTTAACACTTCCTCTAATATTTATCATTTTGTGTTTTCTATTTTCCTTACGTTTAATTTTCTGCTCTTTTTCTAGCTTGTCATGAATGCTTACAACTTAGAAATTCAACCTTTCTTTATTTAAATATACAAAATAATATATAAATATATATAATCTAGGATTATACATTTCTCTCTAAGGATAGTTTTAACTCCACCACATAAGATTTGATGAATGGTATTTTTAATTGGAAATACATTCTAATTTCCATGATAGTTTACTCATTAATCATCGGTTGTTTACAAGTGTATTTATTAATCTCCAAGCATGTAGGAATTGAAGTTAGTGGACGTAGTGTTCTTTAGATGTGTGTATGGAACATATACCAAAACTTACCACACGACAAATATGCACGTGGAAGCTTTATCCAAATTGACGATATGCCAGACTATATCATCAATCTCAGTACATTTCAAAAAAATTGAAATTATACAAAAGATGTTGTGAAATTAAGCTTCAAAATAAGATAATGCCACCATTGAGGGGATTCCAGCATTGCACCATTTAATATCATAAATCTGAGTAATTCCAAGATGTTAATTATGGTATGAAAAATCTTCAGTGTTGGTTTTCTGTCCCTCTTCTACTTTATGATCCAACTCCCAAACCCACATTTTCTGGGTTATAGTCATGTTGAAGCTTTTCTGAGCTCCCTAGAATATTAAATGCAGGGTTAATTTGCCAGTTTCTGCCATTTCTAAGAATTCCACCAAGAATTTAATCCACCTTCATTAGTCTGACATAATACTAATGCTACTGCCTCTATGAAGAAGTCCATGAGAGTTGCCTCCCCACAAATATATATACTATCACTTATTTCATCCCATGGGTCTCTGCGTACCTATATTGCAGCCCTATGTCACCACCTTGAATTCACTTCACTGCATGTTGTCTCCCCTACTCACATGCGAACTCTAGGACATCAGAGAAAAGATGTATGTACTCATTGAAGGAAGCTGGACGCTAAGCACGTTGCATACCATGTAAATACTTACCCCTTAAATCAAACACAAACTTTCTGAGCTCTAGCTCTGTGTCAAGAACAGCACCAGACTCTGGAAAAATAAGGATTTGTTCAATGTGATCTAAATGTAGATTTAAAGAAGATGAAAAGTAAGGACTTATGATACCATGTGTTAGATTCCATGAGAAAGATTTATGTTTGGTTTCTGTGGAGTGGTCAAAAAGGGTTTCCTTGAGATGATAATGCCTGCAATGATGCTAAAATGAGTCAAGCAAGCTAGTTCAATGTAGAGAGTGAGTGTATCTTTCTGGGTGGAAATGATAAAAAAGTTGGCTTTTTTGGCTATAAAAGTTAAATTACTAAATGGAGGAAGGAAACATTTGGACCCTGCAGTCCTCATCCAGAGCTTTTCCGTTTCTTTGGGAGAACGGTGCATACAAAAGAGCGGTGGAGAGCCAGCCCTGATAGCCTAGTGATGAAAGTTCAGTGCTCACCACTTTGGTGGCTCCGGTTGGTTTCCTGGTCATGGAATCACACCATCTTTCTGTGAATTGCCATGCTGTGGTGATGGCTCACATAGAAGAACTAGAATGATTTACAACTAGGATATACAACTATGTACTAGGGTTTTGGGGGCAATAATAAAAGAGGAAGATTGGCAACAGATGTTAGCTCAGGACAAATGTTTCCCTTCAAAAAAAAAATAAAATAGAAGTGGAGAAAGTCGCTGCAAGGCATATCCTCACCTATCTCATTGGAAATCTCATTCTCTGGGAAAGGAATGCAACCAAAACAACATGCAGACTTGCTCTCCTGAGGGGTCTTCCTGAATCCCGGGCTGCAACTCTCACTGTATACAGAGTGTGGAGTCTGGAGAAAATCAGATAACACTTGGTAACAGCTGTGACTTTTACCTAATTTTCAAGTAACTAGAGTGTTTTAGAGTATTGGGCCATAACAAACTGAAGCTTGAAATATCTAAATCCAATTCATTGGTTGGATGCCATGCTTATTGTATGATATAAAAGACTGATACACCTCAGACGTATTGTAGGTTTGTTTCCAGAGCACCGCAACGAATCAAATATTGCAATAAAGAGAGTCACACGAATTTTTTGATTTCCTAGTACATAAGGAAGCTATGTTTACACTATACTGTAGTGTACTAAGTGTGCAAAAACATTATCTCTAAAAAACATGTACATAACTTAATTTTTTTTAATTATTCCTAAAAATTACTAACCACCTTCTGAACATTCAGCAACTTGCAGTCTTTTTGCCTGTGAAAGTCTTGCTTCGATCTTGGATTATTGGTAAAAGAAAAAATTACTTCAGTTGGAAGTGAATTGTTAAATTCCCATATGTGGCCTTTTATGAAGCTCTGAGGGGGTACAAAACCCCAACAAGATTTTGGTTATTCATGTGTGGTGTAAGTAATTGTGATTGGGATCAACCCCTCTCAGTAATTCCTTTGGCACACTCAATCACCTCCTCAGATAAAGACACTTCTTGACCACGTGGAGCATGTTGGGAATATTCTTCTACTTTCACCATAAGTCTAAGACCTTCTGAAAATTCCAAGAGTTGAGAATAGTGTACTCTTAATCTGATTTTCCTCCTTCAGCCAAATTCACTGTGTCACCAGCAGGATTGTTAAATTCTATGTTCCTCAGAAAGTGGTGCAGCTAGAAGTGACACATCATCCTGCGGTGAAGTAGGCCCAGGTGTTAAAGAGAAAAACCCTGAATTGAGGACAGTCTTTCATTGTCTGTAATCCTTGCTTCATAATGTAACTTTATTACAAGTATCCAATGAAGTAAAGCAAATGAAAGCATATGGAGAACTACAATAGCATAATGTTTCTAAAATATCAGGTGGTTTCAAGAGAAAATGCCTAAAGACAAGAATATCAAGATGACCAGTGGTGATAGGATTCAGACAAATCTCAAGTACAAAGTCCAATCTAGCCACGCTCATGCACTCTCTGAATTTTCCCAGACCATCAATCTGCAAAATCATGTTAGCAATACCTAAAGTGGTTGCAGAATTAAATGAGATCATTTATGTAAAGTATTTACCATCATGTTCAGCACCAGATAGGCACGGAAAGGACAAGTTCTCTTCTTCTTGTCATTGAGGAGCTGCATGGGAGAAGGCTGGATAATCCCTATTGAAACAGTAGGCAAGCAGGATGTTGGGATCCTTTGTAACACAAAACATTGATTTTGACTCATAGCTCACTTTCTCGTTGCCACTAGAACCTTCTTGTTGATGACTTACTACCCAGGAAGATTTACCTCCTAGAGAGTGAAACAAGTACAGAAACTCCTCTGCTTTTCATGGAGAAAGAATCCTAACTTCTTGGTTTGAACACCTATGGAAACCCATAAGAAAGTCACTTTTACAAGGGTACATGCTGTTAAGTGGAAGAGACTTTACTTGCCAGGGAGAAAACACCAGATCTTCCCCACTTCCCATTGGCTGAATTTCTGGACGTTGAAGAAGCATCTCATGAAGGCTCCAGGCCACAGCATACACAGCATTGTACACATTGTAACTCCATTCAGTCATGGTCGTGTCAAATATCTGCCAAGGCAGCCATCCCAAGGAGGCACTGGGTGAACAATTCTCCAGTGTTTTACATTCAGGCTCAGAAACGGTGCAAGGAATAAAGGGGTACCACAACATAGTGAGGTAAATGTCTTCTGGATATTTGGTAGGGTTAACTGTCTGGATAAAATTTTCAAAGCCAGAGACATCACTAGGGTGGTGTCAAAAAATGAGAGTCCCATGGAATGAGTCAAGGACGAAATCGCTCTCACTGTGGATAAAATCCCACTCTGATGCCGTGACCCAGACTTTCCATATCACTAAATACTCCCAAGTAGAAAAGCTCAAGCTTACGAGAGAGTCGGCATCACCTTAAATGATAACCACACTCCCTTCTGTTTCTTCTACTTGCAAATCATATGGCCAGGTCATTGAGGAATATGACCTTTCAGTGACAGGGATCATTTCCACAAAGGCTGCACAGATTCCATTCTTGTCCATCTCTCCTCTCAAGTCTGAGAGAAACTCAACATCTTTCTTGTCTTCTGAGATGACCAGCCCCACCCAGCTCCAACTGAAATGAAGCAGCAAAGAGACCATGCCAATGGCTAGAGATGTGTCCCTGGGGGCCATCTGATAGAGAGATGGAAGCTACTCTTCATCATTCAGGATAAGATCACAAGGACCATATGTAAGCTAAAAGGAAAAGACAATTGGAAGCAATATGAAGATGAGGATTGGCAAAAACCACACTCTCAGTCCTGAAGGCTGTTCAACAACACTTGGAGGTGGTAGAAGGGGACAATAGATCATTTCATTTTCTAATCATTTTCCACTCCCTGAAAGCTTTCTAGAAAATAAGATCAGTAGACTTCCAGGAAACTGCTTTATCTCCTTCCCCCTCAGCCTTCTCTCTACTCCAAAGAAAGGAAATGTCATACCCCACCAAGATCCTGTACACGTGCCCTTTGAGATCATATCCTTTGAGAGATGCACAAACCCAGTCTTCTCCTCTCCTCCTATTTAGGCACCTGAGAATGACACCAAAGGAGACATGGTTTCATCTCTCCCCATCCCACCCAGTCTTACCTGTGGAAATTTGTACAGATCCAGCAGTGTTCCAATCTGGGCAGAAATTGCCCATGTGGTTCCCGTAAGGACCGCTAGAGACTTGCTCTCTCTCCTGCAGTTGTAATTAGGGATGTCCTTGCCCAACCCCGAGAATCAAATCAGGGAACTCTCCACTGGCCTCCGTTCACTGGGCAGGGCATTATAGAGATCAAATCCCAGAGATATGTTGGGCAAAATATGAGGGTTCCCGTTGATTTCCTCAATGGCAAAAACCAAGGCCAGAACATACTGGTAGATCTTGTACTGAAACCTGCATGGAAGGATAGGGATCCTTAGGGAAAATACTCAAAATGATTTCCTTCAAATGCAATACAATAACTTCATTCAAATGAATTTGCTATTGACTCGAAGGTCTGTGGCAACAGGTGGCTCTCCTGAAGCCTTATAATTTATAACTAAAGAAAATAACATGACTCCAGCTGTGGAATGTTCTTAGTGAATTCCACACTCATGAAGGTAACTGGTTAAGTACACAAAAGAAAGTACAATGAATGGAAAAACAGATCACATTCAGATTAGATTTGTAAATGGCTCTTTGGTTCAGGAGGCAAAATGTTTGTTTATATGAGCACACCATTAATTCCTTCCTAGAAGAGCAACAATCTTAGCATGAGATTGGGGATAGCCCTGGGGAGGAAGAATAATCGCAACTGACATGTGCGTGACAAGCATAGACGCATGACATGTGCAGGTTGAGAATGGTGCAACAGAAAGCTGTCAATCAAATTGCCTAAGCCTCTACCCCCTCAAACCTGTGCATCTGCCACCATCAAAAGCCAGGAAACTAAGGTGAACTTCAGAGATCCAATGAACGAGGAATCATCAACAGGCAGGAAAAATTGAAAGAATCAAGAAGAACTGAAAGGACTAGAAACACTTTGGAATCTAAGAGAGACAGCATTGTAAAGTTTAAAAAGCTTCTCATCCATTTCTTTTTTTTTTTATTGATGTTTTAATGGTTTCTAACATTGTGAAATTTTGGGTTGTACATTTTTGTTTGTCCATCACCATATATATGACTCCCTTCACCCCTTGTTCCGACCCCCCACCCCCCTCCCCACATCCCCTCTGCCCTGGTAACCACAGTCCAGTTTTCTCTGTCCATGTGTTGGTTTGTTTATATTCCACATATGAGTGAGATCATACAGTGTTTGTCTTTCTCTTTCTGGCTTATTTCACTTAACATAATACGCTCCAGGCCTACCCATGTTGTTGCAAATGGGACGCTTTTGTCTTTTTTTATGGCTGAGTAGTATTCCATTGTATAT
Organism: Diceros bicornis minor; assembly: GCF_020826845.1. Taxonomy (NCBI): domain Eukaryota; kingdom Metazoa; phylum Chordata; class Mammalia; order Perissodactyla; family Rhinocerotidae; genus Diceros; species Diceros bicornis. The sequence goes on from NW_026691455.1 coordinate 89,707, forward strand.
ATATACCACATTTTCTTAATCCAATCGTCAGTCGAGGGACACTTAGGTTGCTTCGACTTCTTGGCTATGATGAATAATGCTGCAATTAACATAGGGGTGCATAAGCCTCTTTGGATTGTTGATTTCATGTGCGTTGGATAGATTCCCAGTAGTGGGATGGCTGGGTCCTAGGGCATCTCTATTTTTAATTCTTTGAGGAATCTCCATACCGTTTTCCATAGAGGCTGCACCCATTTGCATTCCCACCAGCTGTGTATGAGGGTTCTTGTTTCTCCACATCCTCTCCAACATTTGTTGTTTTTTGTCTTGGTGATTATAGCCATTCTAACGGGCGTAAGGTGGTATCTTAGTGTTGTTTTCATTTGCATTTCCCTGATGATTAATGATGTTGAGCATCTTTTCATGTGCTTATTGGTCATCTGTATATCTTCCTTGGAGAAAGGTCTCTTCATTTCCTCTGCCCATTTTTTTTTTTTTTTTTTTTTGTGAGGAGATCAGCCCTGAGCTAACATCCGCCAATCCTCCTCCTTTTTTGCTGAGGAAGACGGCCCTGGGCTAACATCCGTGCCCATCCTCCTCCACTTTATATGGGACGCCGCCACAGCATGGCTTACCAAGCAGTGCATCGGTGCGCGCCCGGGATCCGAACCAGCGAACCCCGGGCCGCCGCAGCGGAGCGCGCGCACTTAACCGCTTGCGCCACCGGGCCGGCCCCTCCTTTGCCCATTTTTTGATCGGGTTGTTTGTTTATTTGCTGTTCAGTTGTGTGAGTTCTTTATATATTATGGAGATCAACCCCTTGTCAGATGTATGTTTTGCAAATACTCTCCCAGCTGGTTGGTTGTCTGTTCATCTTGATTCTGGTTTCATTTGTCTTATAGAAGCTCTTTAATCTGATAAAATCCCACTTGTTTATTTTTTCTTTAGTTTCCCTAGTCTGGGTAGGCATGTCATCTGAAAATATTCCTTTAAAACCAATGTCAAATAGTGTGTTGCCTATATTTTATTCTATGAGTTTTATAGTTTCAGGTCTCACCTTCAGGTCTTTGATCCATTTTGAGTTAATTTTTGTGAATGGCGATAGCAGATGGTCCACTTTCATTCTTTTGCATGTGGCTGTCCAGTTTTCCCAACACCATTTATTGAAGAGACTTTCCTTTCTCTATTGCATGTTCTTAGCACCTTTGTCGAAAATTAGCTGTCCGTATATGTGTGGTTTTATTTCTGGGCTTTCAATTCTGTTCCATTGATCTGTGTGTCTGTTTTTGTACCAGTACCATGCTGTTTTGATTACTATTGCTTTGTAGTATGTTTTGAAGTCAGGGATTGTTATGCCTCCTGCTTTGTTGTTTTTTTTTAGGATTTCTTTAGCTATTCGTGGTCTTTTGTTGCCCCATATAAATTTTAGTATTCTTTTTTCTATTTCTGTGAAGAATGTCATTGGGATTCTGATTGGGATTGCATTGAATCTGTAGATTGCTTTAGGTAATATAGACATTTTAACTATGTTTATTCTTCCAATCCACGTGCATGGGATATCTTTCCATTTCTTTATGTCATCATGGATTTCTTTCAATAATGTCTTGTAGTTCTCATTGTATAGGTCCTTCACCTCCTTGGTAAGATTTATTCCTAGGTATTTTATTCTTTTTGATGCAATTGTAAATGGTATTATCTTTTTGAGCTCTCTTTCTGTTAGTTCATTATTAGCATATAGAAATGCAACTGATTTTTGTAGATTGATTTTGTACCCTGCAACTTTGCTGTAGTTGTTGATTGTTTCTAATAGTTTTACAACAGATTCTTTAGGGTTTTCTATATATACAATCATGTCATCTGCAAATAGTGAGAGTGTCACTTCCTGGTTACTTATTTGGATTACTTTTATTCCTTTTTCTTGCCTAATTGTTCTGGCCAAAACCTCCAGTACTATGTTGAACAGGAGTCGTGAGAGTGGGCAGCCCTGCCTCGTTCCTGTTCTCAGAGGAATGGCTTTCAGGCTTTCCCCATTGAGTATGATGTTGGCTGTGGGTTTGTCATATATGGCCTTTATTATGTTGAGGTACTTTCCTTCTATTCCCATTTTATTGAGAGTTTTTATCATAAATGGATGTTGTATCTTGTCAAATGCCTTCTCAGCGTCTATTGAGATGATCATGTGGTTTTTATTCTTTGTTTTGTTCATGTGATGTATCACGTTGATTGATTTGCAGATGTTGAACCATCCCTGCGTCCCTGGTATAAATCCCACTTTATCATGGTGTATGATCTTTTTAATGTATTGTTGTATTCAGTTTGCCAATATTTTGTTGAGGATTTTTGCATCAATGTTCATCAGCGATATTGGCCTGTAATTTTCTTTCTTTGTACTGTCTTTGCCTGGTTTTGGTACCATTTCTTATTTAAACAAATATTAAATTAAAATTAATCCTTAACATCTTTAGCAGCACCTATTCCTGATAACCCATATTATATTCATCTTTTCTACAGACTTTCTACACAAATAACTCCAAACCAAAGAAAATTCTTTGTATTTTTATTGCCTGGGATCTGTAACCCCATCAAGAATAAAATAGAGCAGTCACTTGTACTTATTTCAAGTGTTCTATTATTTGAGGATTGATTAGTACCCTAGTTCATGCTCACTGCTTGTTAATGCTCCCCTTGTCCTTGTGAAGAATAGGTTTTCTTCACTTGTTGGGTATAGGGTTCAATATGTATCCACTAAATCAAACTTGCTAATTGGTTTTTCAAATACTCTATTAATAGATATGTGTTATTCTTTGTCTCAGAGGAATGTTGAAATTCTTCACTATGAAGATATATTATTTCTACCTCTCATCTTCTTCTGCCTTCTTCTCCTATACTTCATCCTCCTTCTCCTCCTTTTGTTTCTTCTGTCTTCTCCTTCTTCTCCTTCTCCTCCTCTTCCTTCTCCTCCTTCCTTTCCGAGTTGAAGCTATATTATCTTCACATGACATCGTGTGTAGTACAACAACGACTATATCTTCATGATCAGTTGAACTTATATACCATTGGGAATTAACCACTTACTTCTCAATGATGGTTTTTTCCTCATCTGTTTTATCTCATATTATTATAGCTACCCTGGGTTGATTTTTGATTGGTAGTTTACTAGCATATGTTTATATGTCCTATTCTATTTTGAATTTCTAGTTTTCCATGTTTTTTAGTTTTCACAAGTCTTGTAAACAAGATACAGTTACGTTTGTCATTGTCCCATCAAATTTAACAATCTGTATTTAACTAGAGAATGTATTCCATTTACATTTGTTGTGACCATTGATATCCTTGTTTTGCCCCCATTATCTATGTTTTCCTTCTATTTTTTCCACAAGATTTATTATGTTATTTCCCTTTAAAATTTATTGATTTTTACTTGTTTTGCATATTCTATTGTATCTCCTCTATTTGGGTCAGAGTTATATTCTCTGCTTCTATTTTACCACCAGCCCACATTGCCTGAAGTGGATATAATTTCTCATCTCGTGAGAAATTTATAGACCCTTTAACATTCAGTTTTACCCTCATGACTCACTTGTTTTTGTTGTACAGTATTATATTTCTCCTTTTTCTTTATTCCCTCGCATCATCTCCATATCTACCATATCTTTCATGTTTTCTACTTCCTTGTCTATCTATGCTGCATTCTGTTTCCTTCAGAATTCAAATTTAGTTTTGTATTCTCTCTTCTGTTGTAGAACCTATCTGTGGAGATTTGAAACTCAACACTTAACTCTTTTTCATCTCTTAAAGTTCTATAAGGCCCTTTGGCAAATATGTCAGATAATTTCTAGAGTCTCCTGTTTGATTTTGTTATTCCAATTTTTCTGGTTCCATTTTTTATAAACAGTTTATACACAGTTATTTTATATCTTGAAGTTGGTAAATCTCATATTTGAGGTTTTACTGTTTAAATCTATTGTTTTATTTTTAATTTTCTTATGTGTTGATGACACTTATCGACAATGACATGTATTCCTTATTTGTTTGGTGAACTTTGATTATGAGCTCATTTTTGTATGATTTTAATGTGTACAGAATGAAAGGCTTTAGTTTAGATCCTTTCCTCCAGAAAAGAATGTCACTGGTTTCGGCTCACAGTCATGTGCGTTGACACCAAGCTAAGTGACATTTTTGTGTGACTCACAAGTAATCTGTGACTCCCGGATTCTTTCCTTCAAGTCATTTATGACACAAAGACAAATCCTTTCATTATAGGATCATACTGACCTGTGACCACTGGGTAAATCCAAATTTGTCTAACGCTTACAGTTTCCTTCTTCTGTCCTTTGAGATTTGGCTTACTTCATGTGAACTCAAGAATGCAATAAAATTATATTTTATGGAAGATATTGTTATGTGGAGGGAAACTCCTTCAAGGTATCTAGTCCTCTATACTCATAGTATTTCATTCTTTAGGATACTCCTTTGGATTTCTTTCTTTTAATAGAAGTTCTTTCTTTAAGTTGAAAAGAAAATAAATGTTACAATCAAATGTGTGAGCTTGGGGGCATAGAAATAATTTACATGCTATTCAACAAAATTAGTTTATGATATAGAACATTTTACAGACCAGTAATGTACGTATGGATTAGGTACATTTAATTGAAAACCTCTATTTAGAACATATTTAATCAAATTTTAGGAGAAGAATCATTGAGAGACACACTCCAGGAACATTCTGTTTCTGTGAGATGCACACATACTATACATATACCTGATGGTCATGTGACAAGCCATGATATGGCGAAATGTAGTTCAACTTAGTTCAGATGTGATATGATCAATTAAACTTAAAGAAGGGAGGATGTCCAGAATGTCCAGAAGCCCCATGTGTTTCCAATATTAGAGCGTTAAATGCTGAGAACAAGGAAGAATGGTGCAGGTGTTGTAAAAATACATTGCAATCTCTAAAGAGCAGAGAGCAGCATCCATATTAAACTTATTGCAGATTGTGTCAGTTTTCTGAAAATAAAACACCCCTTTCTGAGGAAAAATGAAGAACATTTGCGTGTCAGTTGAGGCCTCCAATTGCTGAGGTGGAGTTAGGAGTACAAGAAGTTTATTGTGGCATAACACCTGTGAAGAATCAAAGGATTGGGGAGGGACAGCCCTACACTGAGACACGGAATTTACTGCCTGTGAAATGAAAAAAAATAAGGAATATTAGGCAGGGGAGCTTCCAATCACAATATGGAGATGCCAGTCCTTCAGCCCCACCCGAAACCTACTGAATCAGAATATCTGGGGTGGGGTCCAGCACTCCTTCTGTGTTTTAACAAGCCCTGCAGATCATTCAGATCCTTAATCAAGCTTGAGGATGACGGGTTTCAAAAAAAAACACCACACCAAATAAGTGAACACTGAAAAAGTAAAACAATTGTCTAAGTACTTTGTGTTAATGTGATTTATAAAAAATGCAAAATACAAACAACTTTAAAGAATGTGCATGAAATTTAAAACCATCTTGAACCAAGTGCTTAATCTATACCTAGAAACATTGGATTTGGAGAAAAAGAAAAGAAGTAAAATACTAATTAATTTTTCATCTAACATTGATGAGTCAGTGAGGCAAGACTTCAGATTCTGGGTTCTTCTTATTTCTGAAATTAAAAATATTGTGAAATAGGGGCCCTCCTGGTGGTGTAGTGGTTAAGTTTGCACACTCTGCTTTGGTGGCCTAATGTTCATGAGTTCGGATCCCTGGTGCAGACCTATGCACTGCTCATCAAGCCATGCTCTGGCGGTGTCACATATAAAGTAGAGGAAGATGGGCATGGTTGTTAGGCCAGGGCCAATTTTCCTCAGCAAAAAAAAAAAAATCTAAAATAGAATGTGAGAATGATCTATATATTCAACACAGTGGAGAAAAGTTTAATAGGGAAATTACTTTAAATGGAGCAAAACTAGGAAAAAAGAAAAAAAACAAAGTACAAAAAAATAGAACCACAGAGATAATGCTATGTATATCAGTTATACTATACTGAAGTTACTTAAATCATTTTTTCAATATTGAATGTTACTCTACATTCCATGAAGACATAGGAAACTAACACTGAACGTAGATGCTGAAAGAAAGGGGATTGTCAGTAATAGCCCATACACGTGCTCACAAAAGTAAAGCCACAACTAATATGAAACTTTTATATATGAATGTGTATAATGGTACACATATCTGAAGGCAAAAGATTTAGGGACTAAAAGGTGGTTAGCAGTCAAAAAGTATGTGTTCAATCATATATTAAAAAAAGGATTTTAAAAATATGAAGTAAAGTGAACCTAACTACAACCATAGTAAGAGTATTCAACTAACTTCTCAGTCTTTGTCCAAAAAAAAGTCAATATAGGAATCGTATATATTGTTAATCTTGATTTATCATTAATTATTTTTGGAGCATACACACACACATACGCCTGCATATAAATCTCAAACTTCCTACTCCGTAGCAAAGAAATAATATTATTTTAAAATTAGGTCCTATCCTCGTCCAACAAGCAATTTCTACATAGTAATCAATTCCTGAAGCCACCAGAAGAGAGATACATGGCCAACCACAGAAATTCTGACTCAGTAGCTCATCAGAGGAACAGGCAGATTTGAAATCCAGTTTCTTAACAAACTTGCACGCAAAAATGCTCATTAACTGCCAACATATCTTAAACATATCAGACAATTTATAAGCCAATAATCACTCTTATGAATAACTCTTTGGTGAAACAGGAAATAAAACCATTGATTAGCAAGGATACCTGGAGAGAGAGGAGAGAGAAAGGAAGAAGAGAAGAAAACTCTCTGTTCTGAAAGGAAATATCTGTGCAATAAATATCTTGAATAGTAAATAAAAATGAAAGTGAATTAAACTCTCAACTCAAAAAAAGGAGAACGGAGAAAGAAAACAAAAAATATAATTTAGAAAGAGAGATAGAAGCAGAAATAAGAGTATAAAACTAGTATAAAATAAGTCCAGAGGAAAAGTAATCAGTCACTCTGATTCTTTGGGAAGCTCAATAAAATAGGCATCATACAGACAAGTCTGATAAAGAAAAACTATTTGGGGAAGACAAACATCAACAACTTTATGTGAGAAAATCGGACAAGGTGCGAAGTCAGAGAGAATGTTGTGCATCTGCACGTGGAGATGCCTTTTGGGATCTCAGTGATAAAGCTGCTTTTTAAATGAAACTGGAATTACTCAAACTGGCTCAAATAGAAAATAGAAAATTTTACAAATGTTCTTTATGGTTTCAAGAGAGTTTTTAAGAAAGAAAATTCCAAATATATGGTGGATTAGATGTATTTACAGATGAATTGTTTCTTAAACTTAAGAATAGATATTTACTCTACCAGGAAACTCTTCCAGAATATAGAATAAGAAGGCATATCTCTATTAATTATGAAATTAACATGAGCCTGTTACCAGGACCAAAACGAAAATGTGAACAAGGAATCATCTTAAACAGACTATTAGAAAATTAGATAATCTTTTAATATCCTCACATTTAATGTCCTCACCGTTCTGCCAGGAAAAAAAAACACAATATGCTCATGAAGTGTATAAAGCATTTGATAAAATTCAGGATCCACTTCTCTAAAACACATTCTTTTTGGAGGGCACTTCCTTAACATGCTTTTGTTAAAATAACTAATAAACACCACAAAAAAGCGCTCTCGAGCCCTTGCTTAAAACAAAGACAATAAGTCACAACTAAAAATGTGTGAGGGGCAGGCACACAGGATCACCCCCACCCAAGGGCTCCTCTGTACAGGCTGAGATTCTCCCCCCAAAAGAGCAGAAGTTAGAACACTATGCAGCGGCAGCTGAGGCATGAGGAAGGGCAGAGTTCATGGAGTATGTTGGTGGAGAGTGCTGTCTCACTAAGCTTCTAGCCCTGAAAATTGGACACTAAAAGGAAAAAAACTGTAAAATATTAAAACACTACTGTTCTCTGCTTTGAAGGAAGCAACAAGTCAGCGGGAAGAGATAGAGATAATAATGGACAATTCTGGGAAGGTGGGGATGCCGGGGAAAGACAGGACAGGTGATGCACAGCGCCTTGGTCTATCCATCCACAGATCCCATAGGCATAATTCATCATAATAATCAAGCAGAATATAAATAAAGAGGCACTTACCACTGCAAAGTGACATCCTTGCTAGGCTTCTTGATCCCTCTGTGTAAGAAATACGTATACAAGGGGAAAAACCCACCAATAACCACATTTCCATCCTTTTATGCACTGGGTTCAATTCAGAAAAAGCAGTCAGGATAAGCCAAACGACAGACAAAGAGAGGAAACTGCAGGAACAGGAAGAAGAAAATCAAAAGGAACATCTTAGAAGCCTCTGCAAATCCCTGCTTCTGTGTGAGGTGTGACGCAGCAGA